>NW_022476504.1:134635-247130 GCF_009829145.1 Chiroxiphia lanceolata | reverse complement strand
TCTTCTGCCCATGGAAATTATTAATGATAAATGGAGGGTAGACACGTTTTGATCTGTGATAACTCTAAAATAACAAGGATTACTTGCAGGGGTGTTAAAGGTATTGTCAGTCACACGAATCACAACGTCAAGTGTGGCCAAGAAGGCATCTGAGTGACAGGGACACACCATGACTGAGTCATTAAGTCAGTCAGTAAGAGTTGGTGGACCCATTGAATTCCCCCTAGAACAGTGTCTTCCCAATGGGACATCCGGGCAGGACTTGCTCTGGTCAGCGTTCCCTGCCTCCTCTTGGAATTCTTGAGGGACAGACTCTGCATCTGCAGGATCGGATTGTGGGCCGGGTCCACTCAGGATAAGGTTCCATCAGAGGGGCTGGAAGCCAGCAGGGTCCTGTGGGAGACAGAACACAAGCACAGCCCTTCCCCACACTGAGCACTCGATAGGACCTTGTCATTAGCTGTCTTCTTATGGGTTTTTGTTCATTACTTATTGTAAAATTCAAAAAACTAAGGGTAAATACAACTTTGTCTACTTGGGGTGTCACATTCTCCCTTTTTCTGTGTTAAAAGTACAATTTTTAATACAGAGGACGTATTTCTTGCACCTGGGATAGGCAGAAGTGATAAGACCACATTTCTGTATTTTTGGTTTTCTATCTTCTTTTTTTTTTTCTCTCTTTTTTCTTTCTTTTTACTCTTTTTTTTCTTTTTTCATTCCTTTTTGTCTTTTTTTCTTTTTTTTCTTTTTTACTTTTTTCTCTTTTTTTTCTTTTTTTTTCGTTTTTTCTTTTTCTTTCCTTTTTTTCTCTTACATTTTTTTCTATCAATTGTATTTTCAAGGAAGATTTAAACACATATCAAAACAATCTCCATGTACATATCTTACAGCAACAGATAATCCAAAGCAGTGCCTGATCCCACACATTCCCCTCCCCTCTTGTGCTGGCTGTGTTCACCTACCAGAGAAAAACACAGGCTGCCATGCAGAGCGTTCCAAGTGGTTTTCCACTTTGGCAAACAGCACTCTCTGGATGGAAAACACCAGTCAAGGCCAAAACACTCCTTGTTGATCCGAATTAACTGAATGCAGCTGCTGCTGCCTTAACTTGTTCCCACAAAACTTCTCAGGGTTCCTTTGCTTCCAGGAGGAAATGGCCCCTGTACTCCATGAGCTTCCACCGTCTCCAAAGGTTCCTTTAGTTCCATGAGGCCCTGCAGTCCCAAAATGCCCTTTGGATTCTTGGAGATTTCCCATTGTCCCAGGGTCCCTTGTGCTTCAGAAGGAGCTGCAGTGGGACAGTGGCCCCTTGGTTCCGTGAGCTCTGCAGTGTTCCAGGAATCCTTGGGTTCCAGGAGATCTTGCAGTTTCACAAGGATCACGTGAATCCAGGAGGTTCTGCAGGGTCCCAATGGCCTCTGGATTCTGGGAGGTTCAGAAATGTCTCCGGGCTCCCTTGGTTCCAGGAGGACACACATGTCAGCAGGAACCCTTGGTTTTGCCCTCCCCAACCTCGGCTCCTCCCTGCGTCACATCATATGACATCACATCCTCCTCTGCGACATCACATCTTGTCTATGATGTCGCATCCATCATATGATATCACACCACTCCCGTGACATCACATTCTCCTTGTGACATTACATCTTCCTCGGTGACATCACATCCTCCTCAATGACATCACATCCTCCTCAGTGACAACATATCCTCCTCTGTGCCATCACATCCTCCCAATGACATCACATCCTTCTCTGT
Source organism: Chiroxiphia lanceolata (assembly GCF_009829145.1). NCBI lineage: Eukaryota > Metazoa > Chordata > Aves > Passeriformes > Pipridae > Chiroxiphia > Chiroxiphia lanceolata. The sequence continues at coordinate 245,375 of NW_022476504.1, read as the reverse complement.
GACATTGCAGTTCCCCTGTGACATCACATTCTTCCTGTGACATCACATGCTTCCTGTGACATCACATCCTCTTCTGTGACATCACATCCTCCTCTGTGACACCACAGCTCTCCTATGACATCATAACTCCCTGTGACATCAAATCCTCTTCTGTGACATCACACCCTCCTCTATGACATCACATTTTCCCCTGTGACTTCGCATGTCTCCTATGACATCACATCCTCCTCTGTGACATCACATCCTCCTCTGTGACATCACATCCTCCTCTGTGATATCGCGTCTCCTATGACATCACATCCTACTCTGTGGCATCACTGCTCCCTGTGACATCACATCCTCCTCTGTGACATCACATCCTCCTCTGTGATATCGCGTCTCCTATGACATCACATCCTCCTCTGTGACATCACTGCTCCCTGTGACATCACATCCTCCTCTGTGACATCACATCCTCCTCTGTGACATCACATGTCTCCTATGACATCACATCCTCCCTGTGACATCACATCCTCCTCTGTGACATCACATCTTCCTCAGTGATATCACAGCTTCCTGTGACATCACATCCCCCTCTGTTACATTGCATGTCTCCTATGACATCACATCCTCCTCTGTGACATCACATCCTCCTCTGTGACATTCAGCTCTCTTGTGGCATCACATCCTCCTCTGTGACATCACAACCCCCTCTGTGACATCGCATGTCTCCTATGACATCACATCCTCCTCTATGGCATCACAGCTCCCCTGTGACATCACATCCTCCTCTGTATCATCGCAACTCCCCTGTGACATCACATCCTCCTCTTTGACATCGCATGTCTCCTAAGACATCACATCCTTTTCTGTGACATCACATGTCTCCTATGACATCACAACTCCACTGTGCCATCACATCCTCCTCTGTGACATCACATCCTCTTCTGTGATATCACAGCTCTCCTGTGACATCACATCGTCCTCTGTGACATCACATCCTCCTCTGTGACATCACATCCTCCTCTGTGACATTGCATGTCTCCTATGACATCACATCCTCCTCTGTGACATCACATCCTCCTCTGTGACATCACATCTCTTTCTGTGACATCGCTTATCTCCTATGACATCAAATTCTCCTCTCTGACATCACAACTCCCCTGTGACATCACATCCTCCTATGTGACATCACAGCTCCCCTGTGACATCACATCCTCCTCTGTGACATCACATCCTCCTCTGAGACATCGCATGTCTCCTATGACATCACATCCTTTTTGACATCACGTCTCCTATGACATCACGATTCCTGTGATGTCACATCCTCTCCTGTGATATCACATCTCCCCTGTTACATCACAGCTCCCATGTGACATCACAACCTGTACGTTTCTTTTTATAGATTTGCACCCAAAATGGCTCTTTTTCAGTGATTTTTATTCCAAAATGCTTTCAAATCTTTGCATGTTTATGTGTTCTCTTATATAAAAATCATCCATAATGAATCCCGATACATGTTTTGTTTTATATGGTCATTTTTCTGTGTTAATTTCCCTGCAATACACCCTCCTTAAAATATGACAGCTGATCCATTTGGAAACTCACCAAAGGACAGGTCAGCTTTGTTTCTACTTTCGTTCATTATCTCCTAAGATTTGATATTCAGAGGTCTGAAATATGAGGGTCTCTCCTTCTGTCCTGATCTGTCTCCTCTAAGCCCTCCTTTTCCTGTTCACGTGGCTTCCACTACCTTGTTAGCTTGTCATCTCCCCCCCTTTACAGCCCCAAATAATATGTTTTTCCTCTCCCCATGTGAGTCATCACTACTTTTCTCTAAACCCTCTTTCATCCAAGCCAGCAGCTCTCTTCCCTGCCAATGCTGCTGTTTGGAGAACCAGAAATCCTGGGCTGTCCTTGGCATGTTGATAAACAAAGCAGTTGGCTTCTTCCCCTGGGGACTGAAAGTGTCACCTCCCCCAGACTGGGGCCTGGAATTCCAACCACATTCCTGACCTTGGGTTTCACAGTTACCCATCAGTTTGGGGGAGGGGAAAAGAAAAAAAGGCGAAGAGATTATAGCAGCAAGGAAACTGGGGCTAAGTGTATCTTCATTTTCTCAAGCTGTTCTGTAGAAATAAATAAAAATAGTACTATGTGTGGGGAGGGGAAACACAAGCCAAGTATCAGTTTACTGAATTTTATCAGGGAATGTAGAATAAGAACATCTTTAAGCTTCTTCCCATTGAAATACTAGAGACATTTCAGGGCATCTGAACAGCCAGATTCTTAAAGCACAACCACCTCAAGGCAAGAGAAGAAGTGAGATTCAGTGGCACTTGGCAGAAGCTGCCCAGTGCATTGTGTCAAATGGGTATTTACCCAAAGGAGCAACAAGCTCAAGCCATCAGGGAAAGAGCAAGATGATGAAAAGGGTGTTAGCTGCTGAGAATTTCTTTGGGAAGAAGTAGACTGTTCACTTGAGATAGAAATTTGCAATATACTGTGGAACCTTATTCAAAGTCCAGCTGCAAAATACCTTCTTGTTAAGAGTGTGAAATAAATCCTACAGTGTCATCAACTATGTGATTTTATCTTTATTCCCAATCACTACTTAAAGAAACATAACTCAGGTGTGATCTCACTCTGTGCTCCAGTGAGATTAACATTAGAACAATATTGTCACTGTCTACTGGTCTCTTGTGCTCCTCACTGGAAGGCACTTGGTGCACCCCTGGATATCCTGCTAATGAGGTAAAAAACTAACCCTTCTAAAGTTCCAGATTTTCCTCACCTGTTTGGACACAGTTGGACAAACTGGACCAAGTTCTTACTTGAAAGCCATCTGCTGGATTTAGCATTAATTACTCTTTGTTTTGATCGTAGAAGAAAAAGCTGACACAACACAATCTCTGTGGACCCAACAGAGAAAACATCCCCAGGGTCTTGTTAGAGCACAAACCTGCAAACAGGGATGACAGGTGAGAGAATCACAGAATCATCAACATTGGAAGAGACCTTCCAGATCTTCTAGTCCAACTGTCAACCCAGCACCACCAGAATCACCCCTAAACCCCATCCCAAAGCGCTACATCCAGATGCCACCTGAATGCTTCCAGAGACTCCACCACCTCCCTGGGCTACTTGTTCCAATGCCTGAGCACTCTCTCAGTGGAAAAAGGGGTTTTGAATATCTAATATGAACCTTGCCTGATGCACTTTAAGGCCATTTCCTCTCTTCCTGTCACTAAAGGCTTTGCAGAAGAGACCAATCCCCACCCCCACTAAAACCTCCTTTCAGGTCATTGTAGAGAGCAATGAGGTCCCCCCTGAGCCTCCCCTTCTCCAGACTCAACCAGCCCAGTTCCCTCAGCCGTCCCTCAGCAGACATGTTTTCCAGAGCCTTCCCCAGCTCCGTTCCCTTCTCTGGACACGCTCCAGCCCCTCCAGGGCCTTTTTGCACTGAGGGGCCAGAACTGGACACAGCACTCCAGGTGGAGCCTCAGCAGTGCCCAGCACAGAGGGGCAATCAGTTCTCTGCTCCTGCTGGCCACACTCTTCTCCACAAAGGCCACGATGCCCTTGGCCTTCTTGCCCCCCTGGGCACACTCTGCCTCATATCCAGACACTGTCAAGCAGCACCCCCAAGTCCCTTCCTGCTGAGCAGCTCTCCAGCCCCTCTGCCCCCAGCCTGGAGCGTTCCAGGGGGTTGTTGGGACCCAAGTGCAGGCCCTGACACTTGGCCTTATTGATCCAGCCTGTCCAGATCCCTCTGCAGAGCCTTCCTGCCCTCCAGCACATCCACACTCACACCCAGATCAGTCAGTCTCCCAAACAGGACAAAGTCTGACCACCAGCAGTCCAAGGTGTCAGTTCTACTGCCCCCTCCTTCCTCCACCCAGAATGGAAAACTCCATCATTCTGGGGTCTCTGTGCCCGTCGACTCCGACCACCACATCCCCCACCAGTCACAGAATCATGGAATGGTTTGGGTGGGAAGGGACCTTAAAGAGCATCTCAGTCCAACCCCCTGCCATGGGCAGGGACACCTTCCACTAGACTCAGAGCTCAGAGCCCAATCCAGCCTGACATTGAACAACTTCCAGAGATAGGGCAGCCAGAACTTCTCTGAGCAACCTGTGCCGGGGCCTCACCACCCTCACAGTCAAGAATTTCTTCCCAATATCCCATCTAACCCTTCCCTTTCTCAGTGTGAAGCCATTCCCCTTGTCCTGTCACTCCAGACCCTTGTCCAAAGTCTCTCTCCATCTTTCTTGTTGGCTCCCTTCAGGCACTGGAAGGTCACAATTAGGTCACCCCAAAGCCTTCTTTTCTCCAGCCTGAACAATCCTAATTCTCTCAGCCTTTCCTCACAGCAGAGCTGCTCCATCCCTCTGATCCTCTTGCTGCTCCCCTCTGGACTCACTCCAACAGGTCCATGTCCTTCCTGTGCTGGAGCCCAGAGCTGGAGGCAGCTCTGCAGGGGTGACAACATTACAGCCCTGTGTGTTCCAGCAAGGACACTGTGGAACCTCCTGGAGTAAAGGGGCCATTGTGACACTGTAGGGCCTTCTGGAGCCAAAGGAACCCTGGGACATTGTGGAATCTCCTGGAATCAAGGGAGCATTGTGACAATGTGAAAACTCATGGTGTTAAGAGGCCATTGTGATACTGCAGGGCCTCATGGAACCAAAGGAACCTTGGGAGACTGTGGAAACTCATGGAATCAAGGGGCCATTGTAACGCTCCAGGGCCTCATGAAATCAAAGGAATCCTGGGACACTGTGGAACCTCATGGAACCAAGGATTCATTGTGCCATGAAGGGCCTCATAGAACTAAGGGAGCCCTGAGACATTTCGGGCCCTCATAGAATCAGGGACCATTGTGACACTGAGGAACCTCAGGGACTCAAAAGCCACTGTGACACTGCAGGGCCTCATGGAACCAAAGGATCCCTGGTACTTTTCAGAACCTCATGGAATCAAGGGGCCACTGTGACACTGCAGAGAGTGAGGGAGACAAAGGGACCAAGGGACACTGTGGACCTCAAGAAATCAAGGGCCCATATTGGCACTGTGGAACCTCATGGAATCAAGGAGACAGTCTTACACTGCAGGGTATTATTGAGCCTAAGTGACCATTGTGACACTGTGGAACCTGATGGAGTCAAGGGGCCTTTGTGACATGTGGGGCCTCATGGAACCAAAGGAACTCTGAGACATTTCAGGACCTTGTGAAATCAAGGGACCATTGTCATCCTGTAGAGCCTTATGGAGCTAAATGGACCCTGGGACACTGTGGAACGATGGAATCAAGGGGCCACTGTGACACTGTAGGCACTCATGGAACCAAAGGATTCTTGAGACACTGTAGAATCTCATGGAACCAAGGGGTCACTTTCATATGTGGGGCCTCCTACAACCAGAGGAGTCCCGAGACATTTTGCAAAGCCATGGAATCAAGGGTCCATTATCACACTGCAGAGCCTTATGAAGCCAAATGGACCCTGAGACTCTGTAGAACCTCATGGAATCAGTTGGTCATTCCCACACTGTAAAACCTCATGGATACTCTCAGGTTCTCATTAAAAGACGCCTCTGCCCAAATTCAGCTGCAAAGGAGACCATGTGCCAAAGTCAGCAGCCCAGCTTTGATTTAACAGTAATATGAGGAAAAGAGAAAGAAAGAAATAGAAAGAGAGAGAGAGAAGAAGGTGGTGGTGGGAAGACAGTGAGAGAGAGATGAAGTAAATGTATCACACCATGTAGATCCCTGAGGCTCCCACCGGTCCTTCTTCCCCCTGCTCTGCTCGGTGGAGGGTCCCCAAGTTGTGCTTCTGGGCTATCACTTTTACACAGCCCAAGCCCCGGGTATTCAGGGGGTAGATGCTGTTCCCACAGCTTGGGCTGGCACATGGACAAGGACTTACTTCCTTTCCCACAGCTTGCCACAGTGGGAGTTTTGCCCGCTGTGCTTCCAGTCTGCAGGTGGGAATCTTTGTCTGGATGGGTTCCCCAGACCTGCCTTACCAGCCCTGCCTTCCTGCTGGGGCTGTCTGCTCTTTCCCACACTCTGCACAGTGCAATTCTGTCCTGGGGGCTACTTCCAAAGCTTCACCTCCCTTTAGGCCTTGGAATTAAAGGCCTTCCTGTTTGCCACCAGTGCTTATGTGTTGTGGTGCCTTACGGGATTTTCCTGCTTTGACAGTGTTTTGAGACAGTTCATTGTGCCCTTCAAGTCCTTCCATGTGCACACACACACCCCACTCTCACCAGTGTCTGGCCCTCCAAAGAACACAAGCCCTGATGATTTGGAGCTCCCACTCCAGTGGTTGGCACTTGGAGCTCCCTCCGTACCCAGAGCTCAGAGCTCCCTTGTGCCAGAAAGTTTTAAAGAGATTGTGCCTCATTCTGCCAAGACAACCCTTGGAAAAAAGGTGTCCCTCTGTGTTTCCTGGGATAAGAGCACTCTATTGTCATCTTCCAAAACCTTGGAGAGGTCCCAGAGATCTCCCAGGAAGGAATTTGGGGGCCTCAAGCACATGACCGTATAAGAGGCTGAGGACTCAGGGGTCAGGGTGTGAAGATTGAGGACAGTAGAGGAGTAGCCTGAGCGGTTGGAAGGGGGGTTGTCAGAGCTGGTGGAGCTTTTCTTCCTGTCAGAAAACAGCCTAAGAAAGAACTAGTGCCACCAAGGGCAGCTGGGGTGGCCTAGACTGGTGACAAGAAGTCAGAAATTTCCCTCTGAGGTCAGTGTTGTGGTGCAATATGTCACAAAGAAGGAGTCTGGCTGAGCCCAAGGCTTTGTGTGTGCAGGAAGAGCCAGGGAGGACGCAGAGATGTCAGTGCAGGAAGGTGCCAGCCAGGTGGGGCAGCCTGGGGGGATGACGACAGCCTGCAGGGAAAGGGGCAGGGCATGGACACCGTAGGACAGCCTGGGCTGGAGAGGAGACAGGGAGGGGGAGAAGCTGAAAGGCCCTGACACAGCCACCTTCTGCAGGCCTTTGGCCATGGCTGCTGTCTGTGCCCCTGAGGCCAGGAGGAGGGGAGTGGCCCTTGCAGCCCTGGGGCCTCGTGGCCTCCTTGTCCCTGCTCAGCAGCCTGGCAGGTGCCACCCCATGGTCCTGCCCTTGGCCTTGCACATCCCACATCCCAGTGCCCCAGGAAGAGCCCTGAGGAATGAGGCAGGGACAGCATCTGCCTTCCCAGGGGCTGAGGGTCAGGGTTTGGCCCTTTGGATTAAGAAAACAAGTCAAGGTTTATTCAGCATCAGAGCCACCTTTGCCTTGCTTGTCCATCCTTGTCATCACTGTCTGCAGTTTTCTGCTCTAACTGGGACATGGGGACACCTTCTCAGTTGTGTCTCTCAGTGGGACTCATTAGCACTACAAGAAACTTCAGTGTTTCAATCTCATTTTGACTTCTTGAAAAGTTGTTTGAACTTCCTCTCAGGGACTGAGTCTCATGTAAACAACACCAAACCCCCCAGGGGGTCATGAAATGCCTGGGGCTGTTGCTGTGCTGCTGAGCTGGGCCGGGCTCCTGGCACACAGGGAGCTCCTGGCAAGCAAGAAGAGCTTCAAAGACACAGCTCTGGCCAGGAGCAGCTCCTCTGCACAGCCCAGCAGGGCTGAGGGTACTGCCAGGGCACCTCAGGGACACCAGCAGGGCACAGACAGAGCTTCAAGGGGCTCAGCACTGGCAGGATGGCTGAGAGCTCCCTGCAGGAGGAATCTTGGCAGGGATGCACATGGTGAGTCTGTGGCTGCAGGGCAGTGCAGGGGCAGCTCCTGGAGGCATCTCCTAAAGCTGGCCCAGCCCCAGCTGATGGGATGGGTGAGCAGGGGCTGTTTTGGGGCATTTGGAAGAGCTGTGAAGCCGGGGGTGCAGCCAGGGGTGCCCAGGGCTGTAGGGCAGAGCAGGGTCCTGCAGCCCAGGGCGCTGTGCTGGGCAGGGACTCTGCTGCCTGCCAGGGGCAGCTCTCAGCCAGCCTGGGGAGCTGCTCCCAGGGCTGGGGCACAAGGGCTGTGGGCAAGGAGCAACCCCTGGGAGGGCAGGGAAGGGCTCTTCGTCTGTTTAGAGTAGGCTGCAGGTTGTGAGGGCTGCTCACAGCTCCAGGTCATTACAGAACATTTCTAAAAGGAGTTTTAAGAAAGCACAGCCAGTCATGGGATACTTGAACGTGAAGGATCCTGTTCTTTCCATCTTCAAATATGTGTTTTCTGGGTGGGAAATTAGTCCTAAAAATTAATCTCACAGTTCAGGAGGAGGCACTGAAACTCCAAACCTATTTCTCTTAGAGCAGATAAGACCAGGCAGCATCAGAAATTATCACATCTGTGCCTTACATGTAGCTCTGGGTTACTTTTCCAGCCTCCTCAGGGTTGCTCTGACGTTGCCATCAGAGCCTGCACAGCCAGAGATTCCCCTGGGCAATGCTGCATTGCTGGGCTGGAACAGAGAACATTTAACAAAGCTGCCCTTTTAAACAGTGCTACCCTGCACTCATCAGACTGTAGGTATTTGTGTTTATTAAAAATTCATTTGCATGTGAAGCTCTGTTCAGGCAGGATGAGGGAAAGCACAGGGCAGATGGGAACAGATGGAGGGACACTGCAGCTCTCCTGGCTCTGCACTAAGGTACAGAGAGCTGAGCTGTTTGTTCTCTCTTGCTTAAAGTCTCATTACATTTGGCATCATAAAAGTGATGATTTGTACTCCTGACAAGAACAGGTACCAGATGCAACCATCAAAAATAATAAACACAGACAACATTATTTAAGGGACATGCTAAGCCTTTTCATGTCTTGAGAGTGGAGACTGAACTTTTCCCTTGAAGGTGGATGATGCCTGACATCCCTTAGGAGTGTTTGATGCTGTGGCAGAGCAGCTCCATGTCCCCACTGGAGAAGGGGAAAACTGAGCCCTTGGCAGCACATGAGCAGATCTCCTGTTCCTAACAGCACCCTCAGCCAGCACAAACAAGGGAAAGGAAAAGCGTTTCAGTTCAGGGGATTTCTGTGAGACATAAAGTGGCTTTGCTTAGAGGAGTCTCTCTTAACTCTCCCTGTCCTTTCATGTTTCTGACAGTGTCCCTGTGCTGGGAAGCAGCAAATGCCCAACAGCAGCTCCATCTCCCAGTTCTTCCTCCTGGCATTGGCAGACAGGAGGGAGCTGCAGCTCCTGCACTTCTGGCTCTTCCTGGCCATCTCCCTGGCTGCCCTCCTGGCCAACGGCCTCATCCTCAGCGCCGTAGCCTGGACCACCACCTGCACACCCCCATGGGCTTCTTCCTGCTCAACCTCTCCCTCACAGACCTGGGCTGCATCTGCACCACTGTCCCCAAAGCCATGCACAATTCCCTCTGGGATACCACAACCATCTCCTACATGGGATGTGCTGCACAGCTCTTTCTCCTTACCTTTTTCATTTCATCAGAGTTTTCTCTCCTCACCATCATGTGCTACGACCGCTACGTTGCCATCTGCAAACCCCTGCACTACGGGACCCTCCTGGGCAGCAGAGCTTGTGCCCACATGGCAGCAGCTGCCTGGGCCACTGGCTTTCTCACTGCTCTGCTTCATACAGCCAATATATTTTCCCTGCCCCTGTGCCAGGGCAATGCCCTGGGCCAGTTCTTCTGTGAAATCCCACACGTCCTCAAGCTCTCCTGCTCACACTCAGGCTACCTCAGGGAAATTGGGCTTCTCTGGTTTACTATCTCTTTAGGACTTGGCTGTTTTGTTTTCATTGTTTTCTCCTATGTGCAGATCTTCAGGGCTGTGCTGAGGATCCCCTCTCAGCAGGGACGGCACAAAGCCTTTTCCACCTGCCTCCCTCACCTGGCCGTGGTCTCCCTGTTTGTCATCGCTACAGCATTTTCCAACTTGAAGCCCCCCTCCATCTCCTCCCCATCTCCGGACCTGGTGGTGGCAGTTCTGTACATGGTGGTGCCTCCAGCACTGAACCCCTTCATCTACAGCCTCAGGAACCAGGAGCTCAAGGATGCCATAAGGAAAACGATGACTGGATGTTTTTTTAAGAAGCAATAAACTGCCTCGTTTCTTCTGCAGAACATTGATTGTGTAACACTTTTGGGGCCCAGTCTGCCTTCTAAAGCTTTTGATAGTGTTTGGGGTGGGGGGCTTCCCTGTCTTTTCCCTCTATTCCTTTCATTAACACTGAAATTTTATTCTTCATCCTATATAATTCACTCCTACCTCTTTTTTTTCACCTACAAAATATAGAAATCAGAAATCATGCTTTGTGTGTCTTTAAACAAAATAAAAATTTGTGCAGCAAGGTATTTGTCAAACATCCTCCCAGTGTTAGTTTTTACATGCGGAATCACAATCTCTGAGTGGAAGAAAGGACTTGAATTCTTTTTTCCAGATCCTTCCTCCAAGACCTCCCCCGACCCTGGAGCGCATTTCCATGTTTGCAGATGTGGAGATGAAAAGAGTCCCAGCACTGCCAGGGAGCCCCAGAACTGGGTCTGTCCAGAGCTGCTGTCTTTGCACTCCCACCCTCTCCTTTCCTGTCCGTGCCCAAGGCCTGAGTGCTCTGGCAGCTCAGTCACTGTCCTGCTGTGGGTCAGCCCTGTGAGCACAGGTAGGGACAGGCCCTGGGCACTGCTGGGACAGGGCTGGGCTCCACAACAGCAGTTCCAGCAGCAAAGGGGTTCCCCTCCAGGCACTTCCTGAAGGCTGAGGTCTTTTCCCAACACTGGTATCGAGAAGAAGTCCAAGGATTAGACTCTCCAAAGTCTTGTTGCTTTGCTTGTTTCTCCATGCAGACAGTGCAGTGAGGTCAGGGACCCACTGGGACTGCAGGGACTGAGGACTGGTTCACATGTTGTGTGTTGGTGGCTGATGGCCAATGGAGGTGCCAAATGATCTCCAAGTCACCTGCCTGGGGCTCTGCAGCTTGTGAGGGCTCTGATGGCAGGTGAGGACTTGTCTGTAGGAACTCAGGAAGTGCAGGAGAGCACAGAGGATCTGCAGGGACAGCCCGTCCCATCCAGTCAGCAGGGAATGGAGCCCTGGAGCAGAATCCTGCCCAGGGTGGAGTTACCAGAGATCAAGTCCTAAATCTGCCTGTGAACTGGTAAAGGAGAGTTCTGCAACCCCAGGGGCCGCAGCAGGAACAGAGAAAGGACTCTGGCCAGTGACTCGTCTCACCCACAGTGAACTCCCCTTGTGCCTCCCCAGTTCAGGGGGGGCTGTACCAGAGCCAGGGCTGGGCTTTCCAGGAGGGTGTCCTGAAGAACTCTCCAGCCCACAGGCTGCATGGAGTGGAGCCCTGCCCTGCCCTTTGTGCCATTGGAAACAGCCCATGGTCCTGCCCAGCCTTGTTCTTGGCTACTGAGCCTTCCAGGACTATGGCAGAGGGTGGAGAGGAGTGATCCCCATCCTGCTGGGTCTGCTCCCCACCCTGACCAGCATGGCCAGTGTAGGGGCAGCCCAGGGTGCCACAGCCCCTCCCTGTGCAGAGCAGCACCTCCAGCTCAGGGCCCTGCAGGGATCCCAGGCTGGGATCTGCAACTGGCCAAGGCAGCCTGGACACACTGACCTGGGCAAAGGGATGTCCCTGCAGAAGAGCAAGGCAGCATTTCTGGGCCTGCAGAGAGGAATCCCTGACACAGAGAAACCTCTTTCTGCAGCCCCCCTGGGGACAGGCTGCTCTGTCCCTGGGCCAGGACTCTGGGCTGGGCTGGGCAGAGGGGCTGGCACTGAGGGGCACAGTCAGGCTGTGCTGGGCATCTCCTGCAGGTGACACCAGGGCTCCTGCATTTTCCCTGACCTCCATTTCCTCTTTGCAGCAACTCCCAGGTGACATCCATCAGGGACCAGCCCTTGACCATTCCTATGGAACATCTTTATTATGTCTCTGGGTGATGGGATGAAATGCACTTTCCACTCCTTTGTGGATGATGCCAAGTTGCAGCGAGTCTGTGAGAAACCTCGTCTAGTTAATGGTGACTTGGACTAAAAATGTGGTCAAGATGAGTGAGTTGGAGAAACTTGTCCTGCCATCAGGTGCCCAGCAAGGCCCAAGACAATGAAGGAAAAACTCATGGGTCAGAGGAAAGGAAAATCAAAAGGAGGGAAAAAGACCAAACACAACCAAACCAAACCCAAACAAACACAGAATCACAGAATATGCTGAGGTGGAAGGGACCCACAAGGATCATCCAGTCCAACCCAACTCTTCCATTGCCATCTGCCCCCACCCCAGCAGGCTCTGGAGCAAAGCAGGGCTGAGGTCCAGCCCAGCTCTGCTCTGACACAAAGAACCTGCAGTCAGGGACAGGAAGAGGACAAAGTCTTGTTTAACCAGCCTGAGGAATAATGGGATCAATGAGCTCCTCTATTCCTGGGCACTTGAATGACCCTGTGGATCAGGTTTGGTAGCAGGGAGGGGGCTGCAGGTTTCCCTTAGGGAAGAGGAGATCAAGAGTTGACTCTGGGTCAGAGAGAGCCAGTTTCAGGTGACTCCAGAATGGCCCAGTCAGTGCCCAAAGCTGAGCCAAAAAGCAATTCCAGAGGCACCTCTGTGATCACCCTTTGGAGAAAGGATAAAATCCAGGGTGCTGTAACCCAGAGAGGAGTGAGAGAAATGTGGGAGAAACAACCATGCAGGCACCAAGGGGAGAGGAGGAGAAGGGAGAGAGAGCCTTGGTGGGCACCTGGCAGCCAAAAGCCAACCCCCAGCCCTGAGAGCCACAGCTGAGCCCAGCACAAAAGCTCCTTTAGGTCTGGAGGTTCTTTGCAGCAGCTTTTTAGCAGAGCTGCCAGATGGGCCATCAAAGGGGATGCTCAGCTGGGTCTGAAACCTGTGGGATCCTTGTCAGCCTTGGCTCTGCAGGATAAGAAAGAACCCTAAATAGTTTGAGTCAGATGGGACCTTTATAGGTCATCTAGTCCAACCCCCCTGCAATGAACAGGGACATGTTCAACTAGATCAGGTTGCTCAGAGCCCTTTCTAACTTGGCCTTGAATGTTTCCAAGGGTGGGGCATCTATGACCTCCCTGGGTGACCTGTGCCAGTGTTTCACCACCCTCAGTGTAAAAAATTTCTTTCTTTATATCAAGTTCAAATCTGCTCTTTTTTAGTTGAAAACCATTATCACTTGTCTTATTACAACTAAGCCTGTCCCCATCCTTCTTATGAGTATGATCTCAGGAGCTCCTGACAAGCCTTGACCAAACCAGCTGAAGAGCCCCTGGACTGGACCAGGGGTGTGGTGAAGTGTCCCTGAACTGGACCAGGTGCTCCTGGATGATACAGGTGGGAACAATCCAGAGTAGAAAACTTGGGGAACACAGGATAATCGGTCATCCCATGAAAGCCTTGGAATATTCCCTGCCTGAATCACAGCTCAAATGGAACAGTTTGGATACAATTCCCAAATATTTTGGAAACTCCAGTCATTCCTGACACCAGGATGGAAATTCAGCAGATAACTCAAGCCAGTCACCTTGGGAGCCCACAACCAGCAGGGCTGAGGGAGGCCCTGGCAGCTCCCCAGCACCTCCCTCTCAGTGGGACACCTCTGGCAGCCTCTCCCAGCTCGGGAACCCTCCAGTTTGCAACACTCCAAAGACCCTCGCTGATGGCCAGGACAATTCTGATCCCCCTCCACAAACACTCCTTCAGCTGTGCCCCTTGTCTGGTGGGAAACACAAAGGGATTTGGGGGAGTGTTTCCCTGACAACAAGGAGAATTTGGGAGAGGAACCTTTGCACATCCAGCTATTGATGTGTCCACACAACTCTGCCTGGGTGTGGGTGTGAATTGACTGTGGTGTGAAGCTTGTTCTTGGGAATCTATAATTCAGTCACTGTTAAAATTGTAGCAAATGCTACTGAACCAGTTGATAATTGTTCAATTGGTCAATGATTAAGTGCTACTAATCTCTTTTGCCCCCTTATCTTTGTGTCTAAATCCTTTGCACCCTGACCCTCCTGCAACCCAAGGCTCTGTGTAAATCATTCCCTTTCATAGAAATATATATCTTTTTCTTGATGTCCACTTTAAAATCTTCCTCCTTAGCTAAACTACAAAACAACTCAATTAGCTGTAGAAGTCTTGATGACTTGAAGACAATTAAGAGAAAGGGAAATAATTTGTTTTCCTGTGTTTTAATGGTCCCACAGTGTGTTTGGAGCTGCATCAGCTGTCAGTCCAAGATGGGCCATGTCAGAACTGGTGAGGTTGGGGGGTGAGGAGCAAGGTTGATCATTCAGGGTCAGTGTGGATCTCCTGAGGAGTCACTCAGCATCAAGATCACTTGCAGAACACCTCTATCACCTCTTCTCTGAACTACAAAATATCCATAATTGAATTAAAACAAAAAAAATACAAACTTGGAAGACTTGTTTTGAAATTGCCTTGAAGACAATTAAAGGAAGACAAAGAGATCCTGAGGGATTTCTGGAATTTAATGAGCCCCACGGTGTGTTTGCAGCCCAGCCCATGATCCTGAGATCACACTGAGAGAAGACCGAAGCAGGTGCTGAAGAAGTCAGAAGCCAAAGTGCAAGTGCCTTGAAGCATTGCTGGGCCCCACTGAGGGCAGGCACTGCCAAAACCTCCCCAGGGACTCCTTGGAGCAGCTCCTTGGAGGCCAGGAGTGCAGACAGACAAAGGCTCTGGGCAGGCCCCTGCACTGCTGAGCAAAGCCTGCCTTGGTTTTGTGGAGCACAAAGGCCAAGGCCTGAGCCCCAGGCCCCGTCCCAGCAGATCCTGTCCCTCCCGGCTGGCTCAGGGCTCTTTGGGGGGCACTGGGATGGGAGGGGGAGGAACAACAAAGGCCAAACACTGGGCAACCCCTGCCAGGCTGCTGAGGGAGGGGCGAGGCAGAATCCAAGGGCAGAACCTGCCAGGCAAGTTGGTTGTGGTGGCCTGAGTGGCAGAGGCAGCTGCCAGAGGCAAGGGGACAAAGGCCTGGGTGCCTTTGGGCCTTGCAGCCCTGCCAGAGCCCTTGGCCATCTCTCCTGCAGGCTGTCCTGCCCTGGCCCTGCTGCTGCTCTGGCCTTGCAGGCTGTACACCCCCCTCCTGCTTTCCCACCCCCCTCCCAGCAGTATTTCTAGACCCTCCCTGATGTCTCTGCACCAGCTCTGGCTGTTGCCATGTGCACTTGGCCTTCTGAACTTGGATCCTGAGCCCCTGTGCCACAGGACATCCCTCCCAGAGCCCAGGCCCTTCTCCTGGGGGTCACTGCAGAGCTGAGCAGATCCAGATCACCTCCCATTCCTCTGCCAACCCCCTGGGCCTGCTCTGGGTCCTCCAGGTCCTTACCCTGCTCCCAAGGGCTGTGGGGGTGCTGAATGGTCAGGGCTTGGGGTTTAGAACTCAGGGTCAGGACGAGGCAGAACTTTGGGAGGTTTGTTGTTCTGCTGGCAGTGTCTGGTTCATGATCAGGGGAAGAGGGTTTTGGGCTGAGTCAGGATTAAAGCTTGGCTTTTCATACTGGTAATACTGGTTTGGGATTGGGGTGGGCATTGGAGTACAAATAAGAGTCTGGAGTTCTGGGTTTGGGCTTTACCTTTGAGGTCAGGTTGAGGCTGGGATTAGAGAAGTGGATTCCTCTCCTTGGGGGTGGCAGCACTTTTGGATATTGTTGGGGCTTGAGGGTACAAAGAGGGTAAAGGTCCATCAGGAGTGTTTGCACAGTTAGTCTTTCAGCACCCTCAGAATGACCCAAACTTGTTTTTATCTCATCAAAATCTTTCTTCTCCATTGGCCAAGCCCCTCTTTCCTTCCCCATTTATTTTTTCCCTTTTAGCCTAGCTCCTCTTTACCTCCCCAAAACATGCATCTGGACGGGGTCAGCTTTGTGATGACACTCATGGAATTAAGAGGCTATTGGGACACTGCAGGGCCTCATGGAAACCAAGGAACACAGGGACACTGTGAAATCTCATGGAACCAAGGGACCATTTAACATTTGGGGCCTTGTGGAACAAAAGGAACCCTGAAACATTTTGGAACTTCATGGAACCCAGGAATGATTGTTGTCACTGTGGTGCTTCATGGAAGCAAAGGAACCCTGGGACACAGTGGAATCTCATAAAATCAAGGGGCCACTGTGACACTACATGGCCTTTTTGGAGCCAAATGGACCTTGGGACACTGGGGAACCCTATGGGGCTATTGTGACACTGGGAAAACTTGTGGAAAAATGGAACCAAGGGACACTGTGCAACTTCATGGAATAAAGGTAGCTCAGAGGGTGACTCATGGAGCTGTGGGTGCCTCTGGCTGCATCCCAGTGCCCAGCTGTGCTCTGTGCTTTGAGAAAGGGCAGAAGTGCCTCTGCTGGAGGGCAATGCCACTCCTGCCTGCAGAGCCCTTCCTGCCTGCACAGGGGCAATGCTGCCCAGCCGGGCTGCTTTCCTGCTGGGCAGGGAAAGGGACAGGCCAGAAGGCAGGACAGGGACGGAGCAGACATGCTGAAGTGTCCTCAGTGCAAAGCAAACGTGGACTTCTGACTTGGTCCCTTGATGTCCCTCCATGGAGGGACAACCAACCTCTTGCAGGTGGGGTGAGAGGCCCGAGCTGGGAATGGGGGTTGCAGGGCCTGCTCTGTGACAGTGGCCCTGGGGCACCTTCCCAGGCTGTCCCTGGAACAAAGACACAGCCCAGCCCCTGCTCTGCTGGTCCCTCAGGGCTGTGCCAGGAGCTCTGGCTGTGCAAGGACACTGCTGTGTGCCCCCACCCTGCACACTCCCACTCTCAGCTGGGCACTGGCATTTGCTTTGCCAGGGCATTCCTGGAGCACTTTGCTGACAGGGACTGTGGAGGAATAGCCTGAAGCCTTCCTGCCCTGCCCTCAGGAGATGCCCTTTGCTGATGGAGGTGCTGGTGTGGAGCCCAGCTCTGTGCCAGCAGTGCCCAGGGCCTGTCCCTGCCTGTGATCCCAGCATGGACACGCAGCAGGACTGTGCCCAAGCTGCCAGAGCACTCAGGCCTTGCACCCACAGCAAGGGAAGGACAGTGTGGAGTTGGAAAGAGCAGATGTGGAAGGAGCAAGTGCCCTCGTCCCTGGTTGTGCTGCTGTGCTGGGAGTCTCTTCCCTCCAGTTCTGCTCACAGGCACTGCCCCTGCAGCTCCAGAGAAGGGCTGAGGAAGCATTTTGGACACACAGGTCAGGGTAGGGAACTTTATTCTACTCAAATGTACAGAGAACAAGCCTTTTGAAAGTCTTTGAATTACAGAAGAATTGTAGATATTGATGTAGAAATCCCATGAGCAATGCCATTGATTTGTGGATAATAGTAGAAAAGTAGAAAAAGGATAAGGAAATACACTGATGATAAAAGGGATATAGAGGAGAAAAAGGGCTTAGATTGCAATGAGTTACGTTTGGAATGTTCTGCAGAAGAAAAGACACACTTTATTTTTGCCTATAAATGTAGCTACCAGTTTCCTCAAAGAGTCTGTCATTTCATGATTCCTGAGGCTGTAGATGAAGGGGTTCAGTGCTGGAGGCACCACTGAGTACAGAACTGACAGGGCCAGATCCAGGGATGGGGAGGAGATGGAGGGGGGCTTCAGATTTGAAAATGCTGCAGTGCTGATAAACAGGGAGACCACGACCAGGTGAGGGAGGCAGGTGGAAAAGGCTTTGTACCGTCCCTGCTGAGAGGGGATCCTCAGCACAGCCCTGAAGATCTGCACATAGGAGAAAACAATGAAAATGAAACAACCAAAACAAAAAGAAGCACTAACCCCAACAAGGCCCACTTCCCTGATGTTGGAGTGTGAGCAGGAGAGCTTGAGGATGTGTGGGATTTCACAGAAGAACTGGCCCAGGGCATTACCCTGGCACAGGGGCAGGGAAAATGTATTGACTGTGTGCAGCAGAGAATTGAGAAAGCCAGTGGCCCAGGCAGCTGCTGCCATGTGGGCACAAGCTCTGCTGCCCAGGAGGGTCCCGTAGTGCAGGGGTTTGCAGATGGCAACGTAGCGGTCGTAGCACATGATGGTGAGGAGGGAATATTCTGCTCCAAGAAAGAAGACAAGCAGAAAGACCTGTGCAACACATCCTGAGTAAGAGATGGTCCTTGTACCCCAGAAGGAATTGTGCATGGCTTTGGGGACAGTGGTGCAGATGCAGCCCAGGTCTGTGAGGGAGAGGTTGAGCAGGAAGAAGCCCATGGGGGTGTGCAGGTGGTGGTCACAGGCTACAGCGCTGAGGATGAGGCCGTTGGCCAGGAGGGCAGCCAGGGAGATGGCCAGGAAGAGCCAGAAGTGCAGGAGCTGCAGCTCCCGCCTGTCTGCCAATGCCAGGAGGAGGAACTGGGTGAGGGAGCTGCTGTTGGACATTTGCTGCTTCTTAGCACAGGGTCTGTTCAAAAAAGAAAGGACAGGGAACAGTTAAGGCAGACCACTGTGAAAAAGCAACTCCATTTCTAAAAGAAATTAATGTGTCAAATGTCACCAAATGCACTGCCAAGGAGTCCGGTTTGCTCTGCTGCAGTGGGACATGGAATTTTTTGGTAGAGCTCTCACACACACAAGGAATGTCAGATGTAACAGACCTTGAATACCAAAGTTCCATGTCTACACTCATGACTCAGAAGAGCTGAGCCTGCAGAGCAGAAGCTTAGTCTGAAGTTAGAATAATTGTACCTATGTTTTCTATTTTTATTGTCACATCTGGGGAAGGTTCTTTTCCACTGCAGGAATCCTCATTTCTATGGCCCAGCACACAGTGCCCAGTAGAGCTGCAGGGAAGGGCCCCCAGAGCTGCCTGAACACCCCCTCCCCCAGGCCTTGGGGGCATTTGCCCCCCACTCCCTGCCCAGGGCTCTGCTGCCTGGAGCTGTCCCTGCCAGCAGCTGCTTCCCTGGGCACAAGGCTGGACCCTGGCAGTGCTGCCAGAGCCCATCCCAGCCCTGGGGGCTCAGCTCTGCCCTGCAGAGCCCTCCCAGCAGCACAGGGCGCTGCCCAGGGACATCTCTGCCTGGGCAGGCTCTGATGGCAATGACAGAGAAACCCTGAGGAGGATGGAAAAGTGACACTGATGTGTCTATAAGACAGTTTTGATGTCTGATACTCTCAGGTTCAATCCCCTCTAATCGAACAGAGTTCCAGTTTCAGTGTCTCCTCCTGTGCTCAGAGATTCATTCCCCTGTTGCAGTCAGCACCCAGACAACCCAGAGTATAACACTGAAAGAACTGGTTCATTCTCTTGAAGGTACCCCCTGTCTGTCTGTGCCTCTTGCCAATACCTTCTGGGAATTTCCTGCTTTGATCTGGAGCTGTGACCAGCCCTCATCCCTGCAGCCCACTGTGGAGATCAGAAGGACTCTGCCCTGCTCTGCCCTGCCAGGAGTTGTTCCTTCCCCACAGCCCTTCTCCCCCAGCCCGTGCAGCTCCTTGGCCGGCTGAGAGCTGACCCTGGCAAGCAGCAGAGTCCCTGCCCCAGCACACAGAGCCCTGGGGGCAGGACCCTGCTCTGCCCCACAGCCCTGGGCACCCCTGGCTGCACCCCCACCTTCCCACCCCACAGCCAGCCCTCCACAGGGAACCTTCTGGCCCTGGGCCTCTGAGGGGGCAGCAGCAAGTCCTGCTCTGCAGCAGCTTCTCCTGCTGCACCCCAGCAAATCCAGCAGAGCCATCCTGACAGCTCCTGCCACTGCTGCCATTTGGCAGCTGGCAGAGGCACTTGCAGCAACTCACCTGCACTGCTCTGCAGCCACAGCCTGACCCTGGCAAAGGGCTGGCAAGGTTCCTGCCCTGAGCAGCTCTGCCCTGTCCTCCCAGCCCAGGATCCCTTCAACCTCCTGCTCCCTTCTCCTCTCTGCCCTTGCTGCCTGCAGCTCCTGCCCTGCTCTGCCATATGGCCACTTCCCCTGCACTGCAGCAACTGGCAGAGTCCTGCTGAAAGATCCTGGAAGCTGTGGGATGTGCCAGCTTTAGGAGATGCCTCCAGGAAGGCAAGTTGAACTTTCCTACAGCCAGAGAATTCTTCCTTCAAATCCTGGGAAGGTTTCTCCTGTAGTGAGAGCTCAGTCACCTGCCAGCCCAGGCTGCCTCTCATCTCTCTGCCTTCTCTCCTGTGCCCTGGGTGCTGCAGGCAGTGCCCTCAGCCCTGCTGGGCTGTGCAGAGGAGCTGCTCACCAGCAGAGCTGTCTCTTTGAAGCTCTTCTTGCTTGCCAGGAGATCTCTCTGTGCCAGGAGCCCGTCCCAGCTCAGCAACACAGCAACAGCCCCAGGCATTTCATGACCCTCAGGGGATTTGATGTTGTTTACATGAGACTCAGTCCCTGAGAGGAAGTTCAAACAACTTTTCAAGAAATCAAAATGAGATTGAAACTCTAAAGTTTCTTGTAGTGCTAATGAGTCTCACTTGAGGGACACAACTGAGAACATGTCCCCACGTTCCAGCTAGAGCAGAAAACTGCAGCCAGTGATGACAAGGATGGACAAGTAAAGGAAAGGTGGCTCTGATACTGAACAAACCTTGACTTGTTTTCTTAATCCAAAGGGCCAAGACCTGACCCCCAGCCCCCAGGAAGGCAGATGCTGTCCCTGCCTCATTCCTCAGGGCTCTTCCTGGGGCACTGGGATGTTGGATGTGCAATGCCAAGGGCAGGACCATGGGGTGGCACCTGCCAGGCTGCGGAGCAGGGACAAGGAGGCCAGGAGGCCCCAGGGCTGCAAGGGCCACTCCCCTCCTCCTGGCCTCAGGGGCACAGACAGCAGCCATGGCCAAAGGCCTGCAGAAGGTGGCTGTGTCAGGGCCTTTCAGCATCTCCCCCTCCCTGTCTCCTCTCCAGCCCAGGCTGTCCTACGGTGTCCATGCCCTGCCCCTTTCCCTGCAGGCTGTCGTCATCCCCCCGGCTGCCCCACCTGGCTGGCACCTTCCTGCACTGACATCTCTGCGTCCTCCCTGGCTCTTCCTGCACACACAAAGCCCTGGGCTCATCCAGACTCCTTCTTTGTGACATATCGCACCACAACACTGACCTCAGAGGGAAATTTCTGACTTTTTGTCACCAGTCTAGGCCACCCCAGCTGTCCTTGGTGGCACTAGTTCTTTCTTAGGCTGTTTTCTGAAAGGAAGAAAAGCTCCACCAGCTCTGACACCCCCCTTCCAGACCTGTCAGGCTACTCCTCTACTGTCCTCAATCTTCACACCACTGACCCCTGAGTCCTCAGCCTCTATATATGGGTCATGTGCCTGAGGCCCCAAATTCCTTCCTGGGAGATGTCTGGGACCTCTCCAAGGTTTTGGAAGATGACAATAGAGTGCTCTTATCCCAGGAAACACAGAGGGACACCTTTTTCCAAGGGTTGTCTTGGCAGAATGAGGCACAGTCTCTTTAAACTTTCTGGCACAAGGGAGCTCTGAGCTCTGGGTACGGAGGGAGCTCCAAGTGCCAACCACTGGAGTGGGAGCTCCAAATCATCAGGGCTTGTGTTCTTTGGAGGGCCAGACACTGGTGAGAGTGGGGTGTGTGTGTGCACATGGAAGGACTTGAAGGGCACAATGAACTGTCTCAAAACACTGCCAAAGTAGGAAAATCCCATAATGTGCCACAACACATAAGCACTGGTGGCAAACAGAAAGACCTTTAATTCCAAGGCCTAAAGGGAGGTGAAGCTTTGGAAGTAGCCCCCAGGACAGAATTGCACTGTGCAGACTGGGGGAAAGAGCAGACAGCCCCAAGAGGAAGGCAGGGCTGGTAAGGCAGGTCTGGGGAACCCATCCAGACAAAGATTCCCACCTGCAGACTGGAAGCACAGCGGGCAAAACTCCCACCGTGGCAAACTGTGGGAAAGGAAGTAAGTCCTTGTAGACGTGCCAGCCCAAGCTGTGGGAACAGCATCTACCCCCCTGAATACCCGGGGCTTGGGCTGTATAAAAGTGATAGCCCAGAAGCACAACTTGGGGACCCTCCACTGAGCAGAGCAGGGTGAAAGGACCGGTGGGAGCCTCAGGAATCTACATGGGGTGATACATTTACTGCGTCTCTGTCTCACTGTCTTCTCACCACCACCTTCTTCTCTCTCTCTCTTTCTATTTCTTTCTTTCTCTCTCCCTCCTATTTACTGTTAAATCAAACCTGGACTGCTGACTTTGGCACATGGTCTCCTTTGCAGCTGAATTTGGGCAGAGGTGTCTTTTAATGAGAATCTGACAGTATCCATGAGATTTTACAGTGTGGGAATGACCAACAGATTCCATGAGGTTCTACAGAGTCTCAGGGTCCATTTGGCTTCATAAGACTCTGCGGTGTGATAATGGACTCTTGATTCCATGGGTTTGCAAAATGTCTCAGGACTCCTCTGGTTGTAGGAGACCCCACATATCAAAGTGACCCCTTGGTTCCATGAGATTCCAAAGTGTCCCAGGATTCCTTTGGTTCCATGAGGCCTGCAGTGTCACAATGTCCCATTGGTTCCATGAGATTCCACAGTGTCACAATGTCTCCTTGATTCCATGAGGTTCCACAATGTCACAGGGATTCCTTTGCTTCCATGGGACCCTGCAGTGTGACAATGGCCCCTTGATTCCACGAAGTTCCACAGTGCCAATATGGGCCCTTGATTTCTTGAGGTCCACAGTGTCCCAGAGTCCCTTTGTCTCCATGAGCCCTGCAGTGTCACAGTGGCCCCTTGTTTCCATGGGGTTCTGAAAAGTCTCAGGGTTCCTTTGGTTCCATGAGGCCCTGCAGTGTCACAGTGGCCTCTTAATTCTGTGAGTTTTCACACTGTCACAATGCTCCCTTGATTCCATGAGATTCCACAGTGTCCCAGGGTTCCTTTGGCTCCAGAAGGCCCTACAGTGTCACAATGGCCCCTTTACTCCAAGAGGTTCCACAGTGTCCTTGCTGGAACACACAGGGCTGTAATGTTGTCACCCCTGCAGAGCTGCCTCCAGCTCTGGGCTCCAGCACAGGAAGGACATGGACCTATTGGAGCGAGTCCAGAGGGGAGCAGCAAGAGGATCAGAGGGATGGAGCAACTCTGCTGTGAGGAAAGGCTGAGAGAATTAGGATTGTTCAGGCTGGAGAAAAGAAGGCTTTGGGGTGACCTAATTGTGGCCTTGCAGTGCCTGAAGGGAGCCAACAAGAAAGATGGAGAGAGACTATTTACAAGGGCCTGGAGTGACAGGACAAGGGGAATGGCTTCACACCGAGAAAGGGAAGGGTTAGATGGGATATTAGGAAGAATTCCTGGACTGTGATGGTAGTGAGATCCTGGCACAGGTTGCTCAGAGAAGTTCTGGCTGCCCCATCCCTGGAAGTGTTCACGGCCAGGTTGGATGGGGCTCTGAGCTCTGAGTCTAGTGGAAGGTGTCCCTGCCCATGGCAGGGGGTTGGACTGAGATGCTCTTTAAGGTCCCTTCCAACCCAAACCATTCCATGATTCTGTGACTGGTGGGGGATGTAGTGGTCGGAGGCAATGGGCACAGAGACCCCAAAATGATGGAGTTTTCCATTGTGGGTGGAGGAAGGAGGGGGCAGCAGAACTGACACCTTGGACTGCTGGTGGTCAGACTTTGGTCTGTTTGGGAGACTGACTGATTTGGATGTGAGTGTGGATGTGCTGGAGGGCAGGAAGGCTCTGCAGAGGGATCTGGACAGGCTGGATCAATAAGGCCAAGTGTCAGGACCTGCCCTTGGGTCCCAACAACCCCCTGGAACGCTCCAGGCTGGGGGCAGAGGGGCTGGAGAGCTGCTCAGCAGGAAGGGACTTGGGGGTGCTGCTTGACAGAGACTGGATATGAGGCAGAGTGTGCCCAGTGGGGCAAGAAGGCCAAGGGCATCGTGGCCTTTGTGGAGAAGAGTGTGGCCAGCAGGAGCAGAGAACCGATTGCCCCTCTGTGCTGGGCACTGGGGAGGCCCCACCTGGAGTGCTGTGTCCAGTTCTGGCCCCTCAGTGCCAAAAGGCCCTGGAGGGGCTGGAGCGTGTCCAGAGAAGGGAACGGAGCTGGGGAAGGCTCTGGAAAACATGTCTGCTGAGGGACGGCTGAGGGAACTGGGCCTGTTGAGTCTGGAGAAGGGGAGGCTCAGGGGGGACCTCATTGCTCTCTACAATGACCTGGAAGGAGGTTTTTAGTGGGGTGGGGGTTGGTCTGTTCTGCAAAGCCTTTAGTGACAGGAAGAGAGGAAACGGATTTAAGTTGCATCAGGTGAGGTTCAGATTAGATAGCAGAGAAACTTTTTTCCACTGAGAGAGTGTTCAGGCATTGGAACAAGTAGCCCAGGGAGGTGGTGGAGTCTCTGGAAGCATTCAGGTGGCATCTGGATGTGGCACTTTGGGATGGGGTTTAGGGGTGATTGTGGTGGTGCTGGGTTGACAGTTGGACTAGAAGATCTGGAAGGTCTCTTCCAACCTTGATGATTCTGTGATTCTCTGACCTGTCATCCCTGTTTGCAGGTTTGTGCTCTAAAAGACCCTGGGGATGTTTTCTCTGTTGGGTCCACAGAGATTGTGTTGTGTGAGCTTTTTTCCTCTACCATCAAAACAAGGAGTAATTAATGCTAAATCCAGCAGATGGCTTTCAAGTAATAACTTGGTCCAGTTTGTCCAACTGTGTCCAAACAGGTGAGGAAAATCTGGAACTTTAGAAGGGTTAGTTTTTTCACTCATTAGCAGGATATCCAGGGGTGCACCAAATGCCTTCCAGTGAGGAGCACAAGAGACAAATAGACAGTGACAATATTGTTCTAATGTTAATGTCACTGGAGCACAGAGTGAGATCACATCTGAGTTATGTTTCTTTAATTAGTGATTGGGAATAAAGAGGAAATCACATATTTGTTGGCACTTTAGGATTTATTTCACACTTTTAACAACAAGGTATTTTCCAGCTGGACTTTGAATAAGGTTCCATGGTATATTGCAGATTTCTTTCTCAAGTGAACAGTCTACTTCTTCCCAAAGAAATTCTCAGCAACTAACATCCTTTCATCATCTTGCTCTTTCCCTGATGGCTTGAGCTTGTTGCTCCTTTGGGTAAATACCCATTTGACACAATGCCCTGGGCAGCTTCTGCCAAGTGCCACTGAATCTCACTTCTTCCCTTGCCTTGAGGTCGTTGTGCTTTAAGAATCTGGCTGTTCAGATGCCCTGAAATGTCTCTAGTATTTCAATGGGAAGCAGCTTCAAGATGTGCTGTTTGGCACACATGAAAAATTCCCAGCCCAGAGAGCCATGGAAATGTAGGTGCTGCTCAGTAATGCCCCTGGACTGGGACAGGCCCTGCTGAGGATTTTCTCCTTCCCCTCTCTGATTCCATTCCCACTGTTTTGTACAGACTCCTTGGGGTCAGATTTTGCAGTGTACAGTTTGAGAAGTTAGTGCAGATGTGTGTTTGCAGGCATGTTCTTATTCTGTATTCCCTGATCAAATTCAGTAAACTGATACCTGGCTTCAGCTTGTTTTTCCCCCATAGTACTATTTTTATTTATTTCTCCAGAACAGCTTGAGAAAATGAAGGTACACTTAGCCCCAGTTTACTTGCTGCTGTAATCTCTTCACCTTTTTTCTTTTCCCTTCCCCCAAACTGATGGGTAACTGTGAAACCCAAGGTCAGGAATGTGCTTGGAATTCCAGGCCCCAGTCTGGGGGAGGTGACACTTTCAGTCCCCAGGGGAAGAAGCCACTGCTTTGTTTGTCAACATGCAAAGGACAGCCCAGGATTTCTGGTTCTCCAAGCAGCAGCACTGGCAGGGAAGAGAGCTGCTGGCTTGGATGGAAGATGGTTGAGAAAAGTAGTGATGGTTCACAGGGGGAGAGGAAAAACATGTTATTTGGGGGTGTAAAACTGGGGGGATGACAAGCTAACAAGGTATTGGAAACCATATGAATAGGAAAAAGAAGGCTACATTGGCCCCAAAACCCCAAAGCCCACACATCTGTATTAGTAGTAACACTGTTCCAAAAAAATAAATGTGTGTGGGAGGCATGTGATGTCACAGGGGGCTGTGATGTCATAGGAGACATGCGATGTCACAGAGGAGGATGTGATGTCACAGAGGAGGATGTGATGTCACAGGTAACTGTGATGTCACAGAGGAGCTGTGATGTCACAGAGGAGGATGTGATGTCATCGGAGACATGCGATCTCACAGGGTAACTGTGATGTCAGAGAGGAGGATGAGATGTCACAGGGGAGCTGTGATGTCACAGAAGAGGATGTGATTTCACAGAGGAGGATGTGATGTCACAGGGGAACTGTGAATGTCACATAGGAGGATGTGATGTCACAGAGGAGGATGTGATGTCACAGACGTGCTCTGATGTCACAGAGGAGGATCTGATGTGACAGAGAAGGATGTGATGGCACAGGGGAGATATGATTTCACAGGGAGCTGTGATGCCATAGGAGACATGCGATGTCACAGAGGTGGATGTGATGTCACAGAGGAGGATGTGATGTCACAGGGGAGTTCTGATGTCAGAGAGGAGGATGTGATGTCACAGGGAGCTGTGATGTCACAGAGGAGGATGTGATGTCACAGGAGACATGAGATGTCACAGAGGAGGATGGGATGTAACAGAGGAGATTGTGATGTGATAGGAGAGATACAATGTCACAGGGGAGGATGTGATGACACAGAAGAGGACGTGATGTCACTGAGGAGGATGTGATATCACAGGAGAGCTCTGATGTCACAGAGGATTATGTGATGTCACAGGAAGGATGTGATGTCAGATGAGACATGTGATGTCACAGGGGAGCTGTGATGTCACAGAAGAGGATGTGATTTCACAGAGGAGGATGTGGTGTCACAGGGGAGGATTTGATGCCCAGAGGAGGATGTGATGTCACAGGAAGGATGTGATGTCACAGAGAAGGCTGTGATGTCACAGAGGAGGTGTGATGTCACAGAGAAGGACATGATGTCACAGAGAAGGCTGTGATGTCACAGAGGAGGTGTGATGTCACAGAGGAGGATGTGATGTGACAGAGGAAGAAGTCATGTCACAGGAAGGATGTGATGTCACAGGAGAGCTGTGATGTCACAGGGGAGCTGCGATGTCACAGAGGAGGATGTGATGTCACAGAGTAGGATGTGATGTCAAAGGCAGCTGTGATGTCACAGAGGAGGATGTGATGTCACAGAGGAGGATTTGATGCCCAGAGGAGGATGTGATGTCACAGGAAGGATGTGATGTCACAGGAGAACTGTGATGTCACAGGAGACATGGGATATCATAGAGACGGATGTGATGTCACAGAGGAGAATGCGATGTCACAGAAGAGGATGTGATGTCACAGGGAAGCTCTGATGTCACAGAGGAGGCTGTGATGTCATAGGAGACATGTGATGTCACAGAAGAGGATGTGATCTGACAGAGGAGGATACGATGTCACAGAGGAGGATGTGATGTCACAAAGAGCTGTGATGTCACAGAGGGGGATGTGATGTCACAGAAAAGGATGTGATGTCACGGAGGGGGATGTGATGTCACAGGAAGCATGTGATGTCACAGGAAGGATGTGATGTCACATGGGAGACATGGGAGGATATGATGTTACAGAGGAGGATGTGATTTCACAGAGGAGCTGTGTTGTCACAGAGGAGGATGAGTTGTCACAGAGGAGGATGTGATGTGATAGGGGAGCTGCGATATGACAGAGGAGGATGTGATGTCACAGAGGAGGATGTGATGTCACAGAGAAGGATGTGATGACACAGAGAGAGATGTGATGTCATAGGAGAATTGTGATGTCACAAAAGGGGATGTGATATTACAGAGGAGGAAGTGAGGTCATAGGGGACATGCGATATCACACAGGAGGATCTGATGTCATAGGAGAGATGTGATGTCACAGAGGAAGATGTGATGTCACAGAAGAGGATGTGATGTCAGAGAGGAGGATGTGATGTCACAGGGGAGTTGTGATGTCACAGAATAGGATGTGGTGTCACAGAGGAGGATGTGATGTCACGAAGAGCTGTGATGTCACAGAGGAGGATGTGATGTCACAGAGGAGGATGGGATGTCACGGAGTGGGATGTGATGTCACAGGAAGCATGTGATGTCACAGGAAGGATGTGATGTCACAGGGGAGTTGCGATGTCACAGAGAAGGATGTGATTTCATGGGGAGGATGTGATGTCACAGAGGGGGATGTGATGTCACAGAGGAAGATGTGATATCACAGAGGAGGATGTGATGTCACAGGAGACATGCGATGTCACAGAAGAGGATGTGATCTGACAGAGGAGGATACGATGTCACAGAGGAGGATGTGATGTCACAGAGGAGTTGTGTTTTCACAGAGGAGGATGAGATGTCACAGAGGAGGATATGATGTCACAGAGAAGGATGTGATGTTACAGAGTGAGATCTGATGTCATAGGAGACATGTGATGTCACAGAGGGGGATGTTATATAACAGAGGAGGATGTGATGTCACAGGGGAGCTGTGATGTCACAGAAAGGATGTGATGTCATAGGAGACAGGTGATTTCACAGAAGAGGATGTGATGTCACAGAAGAGGATGTGATGTCACAGGGAGTTGTGGTGTCACAGAGGAGGATGTGCTGATACAGAGGAGGAGGTGATGTCACGGGGAGCTCTGATGTCACAGAGGAAGATGTGATGTCACAGAGGAGGATGTGATGTCACGGAGCAGGGATGTGATGTCACAGGAAGCATCTGATTTCTTAGGAAGGATGTGATGTTACAGGGGAGCTGTGATGTCACAGAAAAGATGTGATGTCATAGGAGACAGGTGATGTCACAGAAGAGGATGTGATACCACAGAAGAGGACGAGATGTCACAGAGGAGGATGTGATGTCATAGGAGACATGCGATGTCACAGAGGAGGATGTCATGTCATAGAGGAGGTTATGATGTCACAGAGAAGGATGTGATGTCACAGAGAGAGATGTGATGTCATAGGAGACATGCGATGTCACAGAGGGGGATGTGATATTCAAGAGGAGGATATGATGTCACAGGGGAGCTGTGATGTCATGGAGGAGGATGTGATGTCACAGAGGAGGATTTGATGTCATAGGAGACATGCAATGTCACAGAGGAGGATGTGATTTCACAGAGGAGGATGTGATGTCATAGGGAGCTGTGATGTCATAGGAGAGCTTTGATTTCACATAGGAGTATGTGATGTCACAGGAAGGATGTGATGTCACAGGGGAGCTGCGATGTCACAGAGAAGGATGTGATGTCATGGGGAGGATGTGATGTCACAGAGGAGGATGTAACGTCAGAGAGGAGGATGTTATGTCACATGGAGGATGTGATGTCACAGAGGAAGATGTGATGTCACAGGGAGAATGTGATGTCACAGTGGAGTTGTGATGTCATGCGAGAGGTGTGATATCATATGATGGATGCAACATCATAGACAAGATGTGATGTCACAGAGGAGGATGTGATGTCATATGATAGATGTGATGCAGGAAGGAGCCGAGGTTGAGGACGGTAAAACCGGCCCCAGAATGGATCGGGAATGGGGACCCCCCCTGCGTTCCCCTGTGTCAACCTGCTCGGGGGTCTTTGGGAGGGCACCTCCCCCTCAATGGGCATCCAGCTCACCCTAAAGGTGCCAGGACCACCCCACAGACCCCCAAGGACCCCCTAAATCCATCCAGAGCCCACCCAGGACGCCCTCAATCCCCTTTTCTGGGGGACCTTTAGGGGCACTGGTGGCTGAGCTGGGCAGCAAAGTTCATACCTGTCTACAGCCTGACTCACTGAAATGATGATTTTTTAGCACAGAAAGGAGAAGCTTGAGGCAGTTTGTTGAAGGTAGAAGGACTGATTTCTCATGTATTTTATTTACTTCTGAAATGCTTTAAAGCCTGGTTTTCAGGGGTTTATTTAATTTGGCAAGTTCTTGGGGTTTTCTTGGGTTGTTCTTTGTGTGGAGGGTGGGTGGGTTGGTTGTTTTTACAGTTTCTTGTCTCATATACTTGGTGCTTTTCCCAGGAGAACATTGATTTGTGTAGAGACAAAATCACTGGAGAAAATCTAGGGATAAAAATACTCCCCTGAGAAGGATGCAGGATGAGTTTGTATTATTTATTTAAGAGTTTCAGGCCCACAACAAGCAGTTTCAGCCAAATTTTCTAAGTGACTGAGGAACCCTTTTCTCCAAATGTGCTCCCCTGAGGTAGTTTCAAATCCCCACTTGTGATTCAGTTTTCTGGAATGATTATAAATTAATTAAATGCTTTTTTTGGCCATCATCTAGGCAACTGCTGCCATGGATAACATCGATTGGAAGAAGGCAGAAGAGAAGGACATGAAAGGGTCACCTGTGAGCAAAAGGTATTTTTCATTTTTAGTAATCTCTGAATTTTTGTTACTAGTTTTCTGTTTCTGTGGAAGAGTTCAGTGTCCTCCTTCCTGGGACGGATGGGAACAAATGATTAAACGTGGAAAATGTTCTGTTCCAGCACTGCAAAGATGTCCAGATTATTGAAAACCTTCCATATTTTTGTTTTCAGGGAGAGAAAAATATTTAATGAAGAAATCCAGCAAAGGCAAAAGTGCAAGGCCAAGCCTCAGCCTGCGGAGAGCTGAGGAGTGGCACCGGCAGTCGCAGAATTACATAGGGAAAATAAGAAACACAGGAATTTTGGGGTGGGATTGAGCCATTTTCAGTGGAATTGATCCACTTTGAGGTGACAGGTTGAACCCTCTTGACTTTTGGCATGCAGAGCTGGGAGAGACTGGAATGTTAATGGTCCATGGTTCCAACACTCTCAGTTGCAGAAGCAGTGGGGACTTTGCTGCCCAAGGGCAATGGAACTGCCCGGGGCAGAGGGGGGAACACTCACCCCTGGAGGGGACAGGCTGGGTTTGGAGTCAGAGAGAGGAAGTGCTATTTTTGTGTTTTTATATCACTATAGACAGGAGTCAAAACTGTTCCAAATCTACTTTACATTTAGACAAAATTGTTCTAAACTAAACCCTACATATATAGATAGATATAAATATAGACATAGATATAGATAAACTAACTCTAATCTGCCCCAAGGGATCAGTTCACAAGACCCTGAGTCACCCTCACTGTCAGGGGGGTCGAGACAGGGGCTGGACATGGGGGAAGCTTCTGGCAACTGCTCACAGAACCCACCCCTGGAGCCCCCCAGGAACCAAAACACGGCCATCTAAAACCCAATACACTTCCCAGCATGGATCACCTGGACCATGGGTCACCAGGTCTGTGCCCAACGTGGGTCCCTGTGGATCATCCAATGGGGGTCCTCTGATGGCTGAGGGAGTTGGAGCAGCAGCCAAAGCTCTTCCCGCAGTCAGGGAACTCGAAGGGCTTCTCTTACTGTGGGTCCCTTGGTGTGAGGTTGTGGTGGTTTGAAACTCCCAAAATCTAATTTTTAAGTTCAAACCCCCCTCCTACAGTTTGCCCCTGTGAGAGGGTTTAGTGATGGTATGGACTTGATATCTTTTTCAGCTCATGTGGAGAGTTTTCAGATAAAACACAACCAGTCCTTATTGGGGGAAGGGGAAAATATTTACAAAGGTTTATTTACACCCACATATATATTTACATTACATTAAATTTCTCCTCTTCTTCAATAAAAGTCCAAGAAGAAAAGAGTCTTTTTATCACTTCTCAGGCCACAGTTCCCTCATTTCAGGTTTTTGTGGCACTGGTTAGTGTCCTCCATTTTTCCCAAGGGCAGCAGATTTAAATATAGCAGTTAGGATTTTTGTTCTCACTTTGTGGAAATTTCAACCCTGAGCCCGAGCCTTCGGGGAATTTCCTTGTAGATCTTCACTCCTCTTGGGTTAGAACATTGAAGGCAGCTTTCAGTTCAGTCTTACCAAAGCTCTTCTGCTCTGTCTCAGCTCAGTAGCAGAATAGAAGCAGCAACAGCAGCAGCAGAGGGCACGGCCACCTCCCCCCATTCCGTCCTGGCTCAGCTCTCAGGACAACTCCGGGTTTTCAGCTCCTTTCTCCCTCTCTCGAGCTGCTACTGCATTTCGGGACTCCCTAACGGTTTGGAAGTCCACCCCTCCTCTTCAAGGAGTCTCTGGGGTTTGGGAAAGTAATACAGTCTTACCCCAAACCAGCTCTGTTGAGTTTTCCTCTGCTTTATTGCCAGCTCTCCCTCCTGCAGGAACATCTCTGCGTCTTTCAGTCGGCTTCACGTTATCTTGTTGCTCCTGGCTACCTTTTGGCTTTCAGCCACTGTTGTCTCTGTTCAGGACTGCTCCGCTGCCGCTTTCAGTGTCTTCTGCTGCTGCTGACAGTAAGGAAACTTTTCCAGCTCTTGATTACAGGACCCGGTCCAGCATTGACACTATACCGGGTCTCCTGTGACCTCAGCTGGGGGCTGGGCCCTTGGCCCCCAGAGGGGCTCACTGGCCCCCTGCTTCCTCGTGGCTCAGATCATGGCTACCCTCCTTCTACACTACCTTCACTACCTTCTCTTCCGTTTCTGTGGGTATGGAATTTCCGTAGGGCGCACGTGGACTATTGATTGGTCCAGTATTATCAGTGGGGCAAACCATTACTATCTCAGAGAAAAGGTTTTTCAAACCACCACAATATGGAAGGGATACATTTTGTAAAGTATCTGCACTTTTAGAAAGCCTTTTTTTTTTTTTTGCAGATACAGGTAGACTGTCTTCAAATAATGTCATGTTTATGTGCTACTTCTGTATAAATCTGAGTTTACCCAGGCTATTTGTGAAGTGGCTTGTTATTTTTATAATCTGTGTATATAGATACATGTGCCTTGTATTTGTGGAAAAGGGCAGTATTTTCATAGAAATCCATTTCATTCAATGTCCCATTTCACCAGGGAGAACCTGCGTTAAACTTTGATTGTATTTTGTACTTACTGAGTTTGTAGCATTAACGGTTGGGGATATTGTAGAACTCACATTTGACAATAGGAACAGCAGTAACAGGAGACTTCAGGTATTTGTAGAGGAGACTTTTGGGGCCTGTGTCTTGGTTTTGGGAACACAAAGGCTGATGCTTGGCAAGGATAGAATATTGTTATTGCAGTGTAGGTCACATTTTTATGAATTGATGGATGTCCTGCAGCAAACAGGGTTGATGTGCAAATGTGTGTGTCAGTGTGTTCTGGAACTTGGTTGTGTAACTGTCTGATGGGATCTGTGAGAACTAAGAGTTGGTGTTTAGAAATGATCTCATACCTTGAGAACAACGGAGCATATCTGAAATCCCATGGGAATTTTCAGTTTAGAGGGTCAAAATCACAGATATTGCACAGTCTGTTCCAATGAAGGCAAGACCAGTCTGATGATAATGAGGGGACTGAGCCTGTGAGACCCAAGACTTGTGTTCCTAGTGTTAAATGCTGAAATGTCTAAAGCTGCAACTTTTAACTGACCTGCTCTTCAAAAAATAGCAAAATTAAAGATTAAAATTAAACCCCGCAGTGTCAGGAGCAGATCTTGGCTGACCTGCATGTTCCATGCTAAATACAAAATTGAGCACTTCAGCCTTAATGGTCTGCACCTTTCCTGGATTGCCCTGATGCTGTTTGTGCTGAACAGGTATTACAATAAAGGCAGTTTTACCTGTCCTTTGTTTACTTTTCTGAGTTCTTTGGAGTTGTCTTTTCTTGGAAGAGCAATATATGGTTATCTATGTTTGTCTGGTGGTAATTTCTCAAGGGATTTGAGTACAGGACGGGGCCTGAATTTCTTGGGTGGTTTGCACAGGTTCTTTGATAACATATTCCCTGGTGATACTTGAAAGTTTTTTATAAAATGTCTTTTGTAGCATATGCTGTCATCTGTAATGCTTGTTTGTTTTTTTTCATTCAGGGATGGGACTTGTGTAATACTCACAGGCTAATGTTTGGTGCTTAGGATTTCTTTATTATTTGTAATTTTAATTCAAGTGTTTTAATACCCCATTTTCCCTGCAGATGTGTGGAGGAATTGATTTGCTCACTGTAAGCAAAATAGCTGCTCTTGGTCGAAGGACTGGTAAGTTGTTCTTCCTTAATAACATTTACTTTTTAGCTTTTTTTAAAAAGACCCTCACAAAGGTCTGGCTTTGCACAAAATGATATGCAATGCCGGGACAGTTTGGTATTTGTTTGGTTTTGTTTTTTTTTTAAATTAAACTGCGAGCTGATAGATTTCAGATCATTCCTCACATAGTCAAAAAACCCACAAAATTGGCAGGCTTGAGTACAAAAATTAAAATTAAAATTAATAATTTAAAAAGTATTAATCTCTACTGGATGAATACGGGAACAGAATCTTTTCCAGTTTTCCTTAACTAAAAGGAATTTGGTCTTGACCTTTTGTTGTCCCTGGTACGTTTTGTGACTTTGGACCAGTTTTATCACCAAGTTCAGTCCCGAAGCAAAAAAGTGGAATTCATGAATTGGAGGAATTCAGTTTTTAATGCATGTCCATGAGCTTAGTTTTGATGCTTTTTGGCAAGTATTTAATCTCTTCTGCTCCTGGGCTCTGTGAGTTTTATTACTTTGTTCCTTCAGAAGTTTTAAACTGTTTTTCCTACTGCAGGTCTGTGTAGAACAGCAGATTTCTTGCCATGTTTCTCCTTCCAGCTCTTCCTCAAAACTCTTCCTGTGCCATCCACTGACACCTTTCTAGCCCCCAATCATCTGCTCGAATCTCTAAAACACGTGACTCATGTTCCATTTTTATATTCATCTTCACATGACTCCTGAATCTTTCTGTGTGCATTTTTGTTTGTTTTCTCACTGGGTTGTAAATGAGCTGTTGTCACATCTGGTTTCTTGGGTAGGACTTTGGCCTTTCAGTTACACACCGAGTAATTCTTCCCTCCTTTTCTGGTTCATAATCCTTACCTAAAGGAAGGGGCTGAATGTGAAAGCCTTAATTTACTTAGTGAAACAGTTGTCTACAAAAGAAGTTGCTTCAAACACCAATTGCAAAAGCATCCAAATGTGTGGATCCAGTATTGCCCTCCCTGGTTAGGGTAGATAATGTTTAGTTGAAGCACTGATGTTTATTTTCCATTTTTTAAGAGAAGAGGGAAAATACTTGAAAACACCAGGAACTCTATTGAAGTTGACATACTTTGCTTAATGTAATACAGTTTATAATTTCAAAATAACACCCAAAAAAGAGTGCATCTGTGAATAAAGTCACATCTTACTGGGAATTCCTCTCTAAATCTGAGAAACCTGGCAAACAGCCTTAGCTAAAAATACCCAAACCTACATGAGTTGTGCTTTGACTGCTGTGCTTACAGAACATCTGATGGTGGTAAAAGCAGATTTAGGGCTGTCCAGGGCACTCATGTTCTGTGCAGTCTCTGACAGGAACTCAGGATGGACTTTGCTGGCCAGAAAGGACGTGTCTGCTCTTTCCTGCAGTGTCAAAGTTACCAGGGATGTGTCTTTGAGACTAAAACCTTGCTTTAATGGACTTTGAGACGTAGACCTTGAGGTTTGGTTTGTTCACAGCCTCATTCTGTCCATTCAGCTCCCTCTGTTGGAGGCAATTCCGTTTCCAGGGGAGGTCACCTCAGTTTTGAAGTTGAAGCCTCAGATTTCCCTCTGGAAAACTTGGTCAATGTGTTGGTGTCTCATGCGTGGGTGTTGTACGTGTTGGATTTCAGTCTCCCACTTGAGGAACAGAAGGTTTCAGTAGACCTCAAGTGGCTGAAGCCCTGGGTTTGGCCATCAGGCCTTGTCTTTCACTGCTGTGGTCTTTTAATAGAGCAACAGAGAATTGCAACAAAAAAACTGAAGAGAAAAACTTTGTAAACTTTGGTTCAAAATTGTTGCCTTGAATCTTTGGTCAAGGTTGGGAATGGTTTGTCTCCCTTGGCAGGGAGTGTCAGTACTCTTTGTCATTCTGACATGACTGCCCAGGTCCCTGATTTTATCGTGGACAAAATACTGGGCTTGGAAACCAAACCAGGAGCTGGTAGATGACAGCAGCTTGAAAAATGGGCTGATTCCTAATTGATGTGATAGAAGGAATGA
The DNA here is from genome assembly GCF_009829145.1 of Chiroxiphia lanceolata. NCBI lineage: Eukaryota > Metazoa > Chordata > Aves > Passeriformes > Pipridae > Chiroxiphia > Chiroxiphia lanceolata. The sequence goes on along the minus strand of NW_022476504.1, from coordinate 209,448 downwards.
AAGACTCGTGACAGCTAAGAAAAAAATTGGGCTTTTCAGTGTCTACCTCAGGTTAGGATGACTGCCTGTGTCTTAGTGGAGAAAGATGTGTTTGTAACTTTATTGAAACTTGTTAGCAAAATGTGCCTTAATTCCTAAGGAAACAACCACTGTGAAATCTTTTAAACCAAATGTAGATTTCCAAAGTGTAGAAGTTGCTATTAATAGTTTGACTATCCCTGTGGCATCTTTTTGATGCAGGAATGACTTTGAGAACAAGAACCTGTTCTTAATTATAACACATTATCAGGTCTGTTTGCTGCTAATTATTTTACAAGGTTGAGAGAAGAGTTTAAGATGAAAGTTGTGGGGTTACTTGTGTGATAAGTGAATCAGTGAAATTTGCTGATCAATTGTGAGATCGGTTAAAAGTTGCTGTATTGTATTAACTGCCCGGTTAATGATCATAAGTTTAATTGTTATGTAATGTTGAAACCACAAGATTTTGTTTGCTGCGGATGACTAACACAACGCAATAATGATTTAGCACTTTACGATCTAAAAACGGTTTTGCCTAAGTATATTAATAGGGACTAAGATGGAGGGGCTGACCACGAGGAACCCGGGTGATCAACCGTCATCCTGATGGAAAATTCCAGGACCCCTGGACCCGTAGAGACAAGAGACTTTAAACTCATTGGTGGCCACCCCTCGGCAACAGCAATCGCCCGCGAAAGGAGGAACCAACCCCACGATTGCCCGCGAAGAGGGGACCAAGCAGGATGTAGCCCGCGAAACCTCCACCAATGAAGGAATGACGTGACTTTGGGGGGAGGTGGTTTTCGGAGGGTATAATTGGGGCGGTTTCTGTTCCCCTTTTCGTGGACGCGGCAGGAACTGAGCTTCCTCCGGTCGCCTGGCTGGCCGTTTTTGCTTGTTGGCATTAATAAATACCTTTTTACCTTGCAACCTAAATTTGATAGCCTCGTCTCGTTGATGACAATTGGTGCCGTGACTCGGATGGAGACCCCCTGATTGGTGAGACTACTTTCTGGAAAGGGCGCCCCCGTCTCATTTTAGACGGCTCCGGAGAGATCTTACTTCTCAGCAACTCCATACTGACCTTATTTATTAAGGCCATACAAGCAAAAAGAAGGTGTTTGCGCAAGTCTCTGTAATCTCTGCATGCGGGTCCAGGCGAAATCCAACCCACCGCGGGTTCGGACAGGTATTGTTGGGTAAGTTCGGTTTGCGGGCAGGTGTTCGTCTGGTCGGGGACGGTCCGCTCCAGTGCCGTCGCGCGCTGCCATAAAGAGCGAAGACTCATCTAGGGAGAGGTGAGTAGACCCCTCTGTGGTGGGGAGGGGTTCCTGAGGTGTGCCTGTGTGAGACGTTCTCTAAGAACGAAGCGAGTGAGGGCCCCTTATTAGTGCGGTTCCCGTCTTCCGCGAGGGAGCGGGCCACGAACAGGGGGAAGCGTTTGTGCGGTGTGTGTGTGTGTGAAAGAAGGCACCTCAGAAGATGGGATCCGGGAAGAGCAAGGTTTCCCGTCCCATGGGTGGCTGTGTGGTAGAGCAGCCAGGTGGTTGTACGGTAGAGCAACCAGGTTTTCCCTCTAGTAGAAATATTAGAGGCAGGATCTTGGGGGAAGGGCCCAAGAGTAGGAACTCGAAGCAGAACCCCCTGGGAGAGAGACAGTCTGCGCTAGGCAGCTGCGGCTCTCAGCGGAGAAGGAATCTTGATAGGGACTCGTCTACCGCAATAAAAGAGGAACCTCGGGTTGAGGTTAAAAATAATGTGAAGAAGGAACTTCAGGGGAGGATTGGAGATGAACCCCTGGAGGAAAAAGAATCAATGAGAAGCGGCTTTGAGGCTAGGTCGCAGGGGATTCCATCTGAAAGCCCCCTAGGTAGGCTCCTTAGGAATTGGAGCTGTTATTCCTGCACTTTTGGAAGATCAAGGGAGAAGATGGTTTATTACTGTATAGAAGTGTGGGGAGGTAAAAAGATTGGAGACAGCACTTACTGGCCCGAGTATGGCACCTTTGAGGACTGGGTCTGCGAACTTTTAAACTGGTATGTGAGTAGCAAACGACCCTTTTGTCCGGAGGAAAGTTTCTATGCAGTTATATGGCTAGAGGCCAGTGAAAAGAATTATTTATTCCCTTTAAGGGAAAAGAAAGAGCGGGTGGACTCATTTAGAGACCCAGAATCTTTGAACTCTCCTCCACCTTATGTGCCACCCGGTAATGGAGGGAGTATTGTAATACCAAGTGCTCCGGTGAAATTAGAGCGAGAGTCCACCAGTCCATCTAGCCAAGGGCGGGAATCCGCCATCTTACCTGTCCAAGGGCGGGAATCCGCCATCTTACCTGTCCAAGGGCGGGAATCCGCCATCTTACCTGTCCAAGGGCGGGAATCCGCCATCTTACCTGTCCAAGGGCAGGAATCCGCCATCTTACCTGACCAAGGGCGGGAATCCGCCATCTTACTTGCCCAAGGGAGGGAATCCGCCATCTTACCTGCACAGGGACGAGGAGCAGCAGCCATTTTGTCCCCTACTCCTATGCATACAATTACAGAACAATCTAGTGTAACAACTCTAAGCCCACATGAGCCCGAAGATCTTAAAGATCTTCCATCACATTCCCAACTATACCCCCTCCGGGAGACAGCGTTGACAGGCAGACAAGGTGGGATAGGATTTGTGTCCGTGCCGTTAAATTCCGGAGATGTACGGGCGTTTAAGAAGGAAATGGGAAATCTATTAGAAGATCCTATCGGAGTCTCCGAAAGGTTTGATCAATTTTTGGGACCAAATACCTATACTTGGGATGAAATGCAGTCTATTTTAGGCATTTTATTTACTGTGGAAGAAAGGGGAATGATTAGGACAGCAGGCATGAGGAACTGGGACCGGAGACACCAGCAGGGACCAGCTGCTGATACGAAGTGGTCGGCTGTAAAGCCTAACTGGGACAATCAGCGAGCTGCAGATAGGGCTCAGATGGATGATTTACGGAGTATGATTGTGCAGGGCATTAGAGAGTCTGTTCCTAGAGGACAGAATATTGACAAAGCATTCAAGGAGTACCAAAAGAAAGATGAATCTCCCACAGAATGGTTAGAGAGGCTAAGAAAGAGCTTTCAGTTGTACTCTGGTATAGATCCTGAGGATGATGTTATGGGTCAGGCAATATTGAAGCTTAGGTTTGTACAAGGATCGTGGGAGGATATTAGAAGAAAGTTGGAAAAGAACAGAGATTGGCAAGCAAAGGGTTTAGATCTGTTGTTGAGAGAAGCTCAGGAAGTGTATGTTAGGAGAGAAGAAGTAAAAGAGGAAGAGAAACAGAGAAAAAAAGAGGATATGCAGAAAAGACAAACAAGGGTGTTACTAGCAGCTATCAAAGGAGGACAGGGTGATGATAGGAGTCAGATTAGAAGGGAGTTTTCCAAATCTAAAAGTGAGGAACAGCCGCCGAGATATAGGAGAATCAATCCCAAGGGGATTGAGTGCCATCATTGTGGTCAAAAGGGACATATAAAGCGAGACTGCAAGAAGCGGCTACAGGAAGAGAGAGTCTTTTTAGAGGACTGAGGAAGTCAGGGGCTCTATTTGCTGGGGACCCGGAAAAGCACAGAGCCCTTGATAAAATTGAAAGTGGGTCCTCAGCATCAAGTAATTGAATTTCTTGTAGACTCAGGAGCAGAAAGATCTACTTTACAACAGCTACCTCAGGGTTGTGTAATATCTACTGATAAAGCACAAGTTATTGGTGCAAAGGGGGAACCTTTTAAGGTCCCGATAATCAAAGATGTTGAAATAGAAGCTTCTCATAAATTTGCTTTAGGAACTTTTCTGTTAGTCCCTGAGGCAGAATATAATCTGCTAGGAAGGGATTTAATGATTGAGCTGGGAATAAATTTAGAAGTGTCTGAGCAAGAACTGAAGGTAAAAATCTATGCACTAACAGCAGAGGATGAAGCAAAAATTAATCCAGAAGTATGGTGCACCCCAGATATGATAGGGAAATTGGACATAAAACCTTTTGAAGTATCTATACAAGAACCAGAAAAACCTATCAGGGTGAAGCAATATCCCATTCCGAATGAAGGGAGGATCGACCTTAAGCCAGTTGTGGAAAGGTTATTGGCTAAAGGATTACTGGAACCCTGTATGTCTCCCCATAATACACCTATTTTACCGGTGAAAAAGTCGGATGGAACCTACCGGCTAGTACAAGATTTAAGGGAGATAAATAAAAGAACAGTGACGAGGTTTCCAGTGGTGGCAAACCCTTATACACTACTAAGCCAAATATCCCCAGAACACCAGTGGTACAGCGTTATAGATCTGAAGGATGCATTTTGGGCCTGTCCTCTACAGGAGGACAGTAGGAACTTTTTTGCTTTTGAATGGGAGGACCCGGACACCCATAGAAGGCAGCAGCTGAGGTGGACTGTGTTACCTCAAGGGTTCACCGAATCGCCCAATCTGTTCAAGCAAGCTTTAGAACAACTTCTTGAGTCCTTTAAACCTGGTGAAGGAGCAGTCTTGATTCAATACGTTGATGACTTGCTCATAGCGGGAACTGATGCGAAGACTGTAAGAGATGAGAGCATCAGACTCCTGAACTTTTTAGGAAACAAAGGATTAAAGGTGTCTAAATCCAAGCTGCAATTTACGGAGGAAAAGGTCAAATACTTGGGACATTGGCTGAGTAAGGGATGTAAAGGGCTGGACCCTGATAGGGTAAAAGGAATATTGTCCATGCAGGCCCCAAAGAATAAAAGACAAATCAGGCAGATCTTAGGTCTCCTGGGATACTGTCGACAATGGGTGGAAAATTACAGCACTAAGGTGAAATTTCTTTATGAAAAATTGGTTAGGGATGGATTAGTAAAATGGAATGTAGAAGATGATGAAAAATTGGAAAAACTGAAGGAGGATTTGATACATGCTCCAGTACTCAGCTTACCAGATACTAGAAAGCCATTTTATTTGTTTGTGAACGTAGAGAGTGGGACGGCTTATGGGGTACTTACTCAAAAGTGGGCAGAACATAAGAAGCCAGTAGGCTACTATTCTAAAATATTAGATCCAGTTAGCAGAGGATGGCCTACATGTTTGCAGGCGATAGTGGCAACAGCGTTGTTAGTGGAAGAAGCTGTGAAGATCACCTTCGGAGGAGAGCTAAAGGTATATACTCCTCATGATATCAGGGGGGTGCTTAGGCAAAGAGCTGAGAAGTGGCTAACCGATAGTAGAATATTGAAGTATGAGAGCATCCTACTGAACACCCCTAAGCTGGAGTTGGAAGTAACTCATCTGCAGAATCCAGCTCAATTCTTGTATGGAGATCCTGGAGGAAAAGTGGTGCATGATCGTATACAGGTCATCAACCTCCAAACAAAAATTAGGGAGGATTTAGAAGAGGAAGAATTGAGTATAGGTGAAAAATTGTATATTGATGGGTCATCTAGAATTGTTGATGGAAAAAGAAAGTCTGGCTATGCTATAGTAGATGGGACAACATTCCAGGTTAAAGAGTCAGGACCGTTGTCTAATAACTGGTCTGCTCAAGTATGTGAGCTGTACGCTCTACTAAGATCTTTACAACTGTTAAATGGTAAGGCTGGGACGATATATACAGATTCAAAGTATGCCTTCGGAGTTGTACATACTTTCGGAAAGATATGGGAGGAGCGCGGCTTAATTAATGCGAAGGGCCGAGGGTTAGTACACGAGAGCTTGATTAGAGAAATTTTAAAAGCATTAAGAGGTCCAACACAGATAGCTGTGGTGCACGTTCAGGGACATCAAAAAGGATTAAAGGTGACAGCGAGGGGAAACAATTTAGCAGATGCTGAGGCGAAGAGAGCTGCCTTACTAGTGATAAGTGAGCAAGAGTCGAAGAATGAACAAGTTCCCATGTGTTTTAGTGACCAGGAAAAGGAAAAGTTATTGCAGGTTGGAGCGAGGGAAGAACAAGGAAAATGGTTATTGTCTGATGGACGTGAAGTGATACCTAAAGGTCTAGCTCGCAAAATAATGAGAAAACTGCACGAGCAGACACACTGGGGTGTCCAGGCCCTAGTAGATCATTTTGGGAACAGATACGTATGCGTTGGAGTGTATAATGTTGCCAAGAAGGTTTTGGAGGGATGCTTGACATGCAAAAAGATAAATAGAGGACAACTGAGAGAAAAGGTTCCAGGAGGTAGGGAAATAGCAAAAAGGCCCTTTGAAAGAATCCAGGTTGACTTTACCGAACTGCCAAAAGTGGGAAAATATCAGTACCTGTTGGTATTAGTAGACCATCTGACCCACTTTGTAGAAGCTTTCCCCACAACCCGATGTACTGCTAGGGTGGTATCTAAAATATTATTAGAAGAGATTATCCCTAGGTATGGAGTGGTCCAAATCATAGACTCAGATCGAGGAACCCATTTTACCTCAAAGGTAATCAAAGAAGTAATGGAACTATTAGGGACCAAATGGGAATACCACACCCCATGGCATCCGCAAAGTTCAGGTAGAGTAGAAAGGATGAATGGCGAGATTAAAAAACATCTGACAAAATTAATGTTAGAAACTAGAATGAATTGGGTAAAGTGTCTCCCCTTGGCGCTGTTGTACATCAGAACTCAACCTCGGACGGACACAGGGATATCGCCTTTCGAAATGATATACGGTATGTCATACGATTTTGGAGCTCCTATAGATCATCCAAAAGTAGAGGACTTTGTCCTCCAAGAATATATCATTGAGTTGATGAAAAGAAGGCATGAGCTAAGAAAGAAAGGGCTGGTGGCTCAGAGACCACCTTTAGACATGAGTATTCACAGATTCCAGCCAGGAGATCAGGTATTAATTAAGACTTGGAAGGAGACTTCTTTAACTCCACAGTGGGAGGGGCCTTTTGTCGTTCTCCTCACTACAGACACTGCAGTCCGGACAGCTGAACGAGGATGGACGCATGTTTCCAGAGTTAAAGGGCCTGTAGTCGACAGCAAGTGGAGAATTACGTCCAAGCCTGGAGACTTGCAAGTGAAAATCAAGAGAGCAGAACCGACGAATGAATCCTGATGGAGAGAGCGTAAGACCAAGCCTATACGATTTCTTTCAGATACCTAAGGGACAGATTTTGAGGAAGGTGAACTTTGCTTCTTGGAGCCTCGAGAGACTGCCCGAACAAACAGGAGGCTCGGGACTATATAAAATTGTGGGAACCCAAGTTGTGATACCCTTCTGTTGTGAGGTAGAGACCAATATACCAGAGGGACAAAATCCACATGGTATACCCTGTATAAAACACCCAGATTCTACTCATTTCGGGTGGGTTGTGTGCAGATGTAAGAGGTGTGGCAAAAAGTGGCGTTGTGTCTCATTAAAGGGGCAGGCATACTGTATTAAGTGCAGAACCAGTACCACAGAGTCTATAAGAGAACAAATTGCAAATGCTGAAATACTAAAAATATTTTGTGGATGGGAGTGGCTGGTTCCAGAGACCTGGGAAATATATGAGACAAATTGGACTAGGGCACTAACAGAGTTGTGCCGGACTAGATTTTCTTGGAAATTGCTGAAACCAAATAGGAGAAGGCATATTGAATTACTGGGGCTACTTGATAGAGTCCAAAATTTGAATTTGGAAGAGTCTCATCCCGAATCAGTGGGAAGACAATTAAGCGAAACGAGTCTATCCCCTGAAGAATATCACTGCTGCCGAGAAGATAATTAAGTCCCTGTTGTTCCCTGCAAAGGAACAGACAGAGGAAGGCAGAGGGATAGAGCGTGTGGGGAAGAGTGACTCGACAAAAAGAGCCACTGATACAAGATACAAGGAGACTCGAACAAAATGGGGCAAAATTGGACAATTATTTTTGCAATCATAATGGCAGGATCTCTGGTAAAGGCCCACCAACCATTTGAATGGATGTTGACTAGGTCTAGAGGTACAGTAGTGGTTCGCAGAGTGATAACAGCAGCAAGTCCAAGGTTTAATGTAACAGTGTGTGACCTATTAGTTAACAGCATACCTCAAGGATGTGGAGAAAAACCTTCTATCACAGTAATTAAGGGAGCTACCTATTGGTGTCCAACCTCCAACCCAGGTAAATCGTATTGTAATTATCCAGGACACTATCACTGTGGGTATTGGGGTTGTGAGACCATAGCCCTAGCATGGCGACCTGAGAAACCTGATAAGTATCTCAGAGTGCAGTGGGGACCTCCACATTGCCAGCCACCACAATTCGGAGGGTTAGTGCTCCCTAATGACCCATCTAACTGTGAATATCTGCAGGTGCAAGTTTTAAGTCACGAGGATAAAGGATGGCTGACCGGACGAACCTGGGGAGTTAGACTGGACAGACTATATGCAGACCCAGGGGAGTATATCACTATAAAGAAACAACCACTAACTGTCCATTTTCAGCCTCTGGGACCTAATCTAGAAATGAAAGCATCTCGAGACGCCACAAGAGACAAAGAGAAAGAGAAAGTGCAGGTAAACTCTGTTGACACAATGCCACAGCAAACTAAAGCCACGCAAGTTCCTCTTGTCAAAGTAAGTGGAAAGAAAGAAATTACATCAGGAGGAACTGAAACTCTGCTAAATATGGTAGAGGCTTCCTATCGAGCTATAAATTATACTGATCCAGACATGACTGAGTCTTGTTGGCTGTGTTACGATGTGAGACCTCCCTTTTACGAGGGAATAGGACTGAATCAGACTTACAGTCTAAGTATGGAAGTTAATCCGAGCCAATGTAGATGGGGGGAGAGAAATATAGGTCTCACCATGTCGCAAGTCAGTGGACAAGGGACGTGCATTGGGCGTGTTCCTCCAGACAGCATCGGGTTATGTAGCTCTGAGATAAACGAATTCAAGGATAAAGAGAATAAATGGGTTATACCGTATCAGGGTGGATGGTGGATATGCTCTAAATCTGGTCTTGTCCCATGTGTGTCTCTACCTGTGTTCGAAAGGAATAATGAATTTTGTGTACAAATAACTGTTTTACCCCATATGTTGTATCGGTCCGGAGAATCAATGCTAAATTCATGGGAAATAAGTGAGCACAAGATACAGAAAAGGGAACCTATAAGTGTAACCATAGCAATGATTCTAGGGTTGGGAGCCACGGGCACTGGAATCGCCTCTCTGGTCCAGCACAGCCAGGGACTAACTGCTTTAAGGGCAGCAGTAGACGAGGACCTGGATAGAATAGAGAAATCTATTTCTTACTTGGAAACATCACTAAATTCCTTATCTGAAGTCGTCCTACAAAATAGACGAGGGCTGGACTTGCTTTTCCTGCAACAGGGAGGCTTATGTGTAGCCTTAGGTGAAGAATGCTGTTTTTATGCCAATCATTCAGGGGTAATCAAAGAGTCTATGACTAAATTGCGGGAAGGAATACTGCAAAGAAAAAGAGAAAGAGATACCTCCCATAGTTGGTTGGATAATTGGCAAAATCAGTTCCCTTGGCTAACAACATTGATTTCAACCCTAGCAGGACCTGTGTTGATGCTGTGCGCAGCACTGATCTTTGGACCTTACATTTTAAACAGTTATGAATTTTATCAGAAGTAAAATTGAGACTGTGCAGTTATTAACAGTAAAGCAACAATATGAGGACATGAGCAGGGGATCTTCTGGGGAAGATCAAGTTTCATTATTAGAAATAGCTAAGGAAGCTGTAATTGAATTCGATCAGCAAATTTACGAGGAAATTAGGAGGGGGGATTGTGATAAGTGAATCAGTGAAATTTGCTGATCAATTGTGAGATCGGTTAAAAGTTGCTATATTGTATTAACTGCCCGGTTAATGATCATAAGTTTAATTGTTATGTAATGTTGAAACCACAAGATTTTGTTTGCTGCGGATGACTAACACAACGCAATAATGATTTAGCACTTTACGATCTAAAAACGGTTTTGCCTAAGTATATTAATAGGGACTAAGATGGAGGGGCTGACCACGAGGAACCCGGGTGATCAACCATCATCCTGATGGAAAATTCCAGGACCCCCGGACCCGTAGAGACAAGAGACTTTAAACTCATTGGTGGCCACCCCTCGGCAACAGCAATCGCCCGCGAAAGGAGGAACCAACCCCACGATTGCCCGCGAAGAGGGGACCAAGCAGGATGTAGCCCGCGAAACCTCCACCAATGAAGGAATGACGTGACTTTGGGGGGAGGTGGTTTTCGGAGGGTATAATTGGGGCGGTTTCTGTTCCCCTTTTCGTGGACGCGGCAGGAACTGAGCTTCCTCCGGTCGCCCGGCTGGCCGTTTTTGCTTGTTGGCATTAATAAATACCTTTTTACCTTGCAACCTAAATTTGATAGCCTCGTCTCGTTGATGACACTTGCAAAGCTTTTGGTACAACCAATGCAGTTTAACCTGGGGGGGAAATTTGCCCTTAAGTTGGTTTTGTCAGATCTCATGAGTGTCTAAGGCAGAGGCCAACCCAACTGGAAAGAGCCCTTCGAGGGTGACTAAGATGTAACTAAATTACCTTTTTGAGAGGTGGGGAAAGCTGATGTCAGGAATTAAATTTCCTTAGGTTAAGTTTATTAAAAATATATTAATATGCAAATATTAACATTATTTTAATGGTCTTATTTATGGGTTTTTCACTGTGCTTATGTTAGTACTTCTGAGTGTTTGACTGTGATAATAATGGACAGCTTTCTGGTGGTTTTTTCTGTTTATTTTTCATGTTTTGATACTTTGGTCAAGGCATTAACATTAAAAATCATTCAAAATTTTAATTCATCTTCACACAACAAAATAGATTTGAAATGAGGTTAATGAGAACAGTAGGGGGGGAAAAAAAAACTCAAGCCCAAAACCAAAACCACCCCAAAAACTGTTCATTTTTCCATTTTATTTTAAAGAAGGAAGTCTGTAGAGCAGCAGAAAACAGGACACGTGGGCAGGCGTGAAAATAAGACTGGGGCTTGTTGCACTGGTTCCAGTGCTCTTTGCTTCAGTGTAACTGGTCATTTTGAGATGAGACTGGGGAAACTGGGCTGCCAGGGCAGATACCACTGGTTGGCCCCACTGGTTTTTGCTGGGCAGTGGGTAATTTCTGCCTCACTTGTCAGAATCAGCCCACGGTTATCAGGGAACGGGGTAGTGGTGAATTTGGCTTTCAGACTAAAATGAGATTAAACTTACACATATTCAAAAGAATAAACTGATGTTGGAGTGCAGATACTCAAAATAACGAAGACCTTTTGAAACCTTTTTTGCGCGTCAGTCCTACGGCCGAAGCTCTTCCCGCAGTCGGGGCACTCACAGGGCTTCCCTTACAGGTGGGTCCGTTGGTGTTTGGTCAAGATAGAGCCGTGGGTGAAGCTCTTCCCACACTCCCCACACTTGTAGGGCCTCTCCCCAGTGTGGATGCGCCGATGCCTGATGAGGATGGAGTTCTGGTTGAAACCTTTCCCGCAGTCGGTGCAGCGGAAGGGTCTCTCATCCGTGTGCGTCCGCTCATGCCTGAGGAGATCTGAGCTGGTCTGAAACCTCTTCCCACATTTCCCACACGTGTAGGGTTGTTCCCCGGTGTGGAAGCGTTGGTGGGTGTGAAGATTGGACCTGTCACTGAAGCTCTTCCCACATTCCCCACAAGTGTAGGGCCGCTCTCCAGTGTGGAAGCGTTGGTGGGTGTGAAGATTGGAGCTGTCACTGAAGCTCTTCCCACATTCCCCACACGTGTAGGGCCGCTCCCCAGTGTGGATGCGCTGGTGGGAGTGGAGATTGGAGCTGTGCCTGAAACTCTTCCCACATTCCCCACACGTGTAGGGCTGTTCCCCAGTGTGGATGTGCTGGTGGGAGTGGAGGGTGGAGCTGTGCCTGAAACTCTTCCCACATTCCCCACATGTGTAGGGACGTTCTCCAGTGTGGATGCGCTGGTGGCTGAGGAGGTGGGAGCTTTGGTTGAAGCTCTTCCCACATTCCCCACACTGGTAGGGACGTTCCCCAGTGTGGATGCGCTGGTGGGTGAGTTGAGTGGACCTGTCACTGAAGCCCTTCCCACATTCCCTACATGTGTAGGGCCATTCCCCAGTGTGGTGGATGCGCTGGTGTTGGATAAGGTTCGAGCTTTGCCTGAAGCTCTTCCCACATTCCCCACACGGGTAGGGCCGTTCCCCAGTGTGGATGTGCTGGTGAGTGAGGAGGGTGGTGCTCCTGCTGAAGTTCTTCCCACATTCCAAGCATCTGAAGGGCTTCTCCCTGCTGGGAGCCTGATCAGGGAACACCTCAGAGCTCTGGTTCAAGCTCCAGCTGCCTTCCTGGCACAGGTTGGTTCTTTCCTCCTCAGAGCACCCTGGGATGGCTTTGGAGCCCCTCCTGTGGGGGGATCTCCAGCCCTTTTCCTCCCCGCTGCCTTCCTGTGCCAGGGAGCCCTTCAAAACAGCCTCTCCCACCAGGCTCTGCCAGGGGAATTTGTCCTCTGGGCTCTCCGTCAGCTCAGGGCCTGGGGCAGGAAGCAAGAAGGACAGGGAGGGGATTTGCCTCCGGCCCACAGGGAAGGCCAAGGACATCCCCCCAACTCCGGCCCCGGCAGGACGGCGGCGGCAGCGGGGTTGTCCTGCAGCCGGGGCCATGCTCGGCTGACAGAGCCAGCACAACACCCGCCCAAAGGGCCACTGACTTCCTCCTCACCTGCCTGGGGGGCCCAAGGCATCTTCCTCTTCCTCGCAGCCTCCTCCTCCATCTGCCCAAGCTTTGGGAAGGACAAATCCTGATGGGGGGAAAACAAGGGCTGACCACGTTGGTTTGGGGGTTCCTCCTACCCAAGTCCATCCCTAGAACTCACGGGGCATCCTGTGTCCATAAAAACCTCCAAAACACCAAGATTCAGCCCAGAAATCCCAAACCAACATGATTCAGGTAAAAAACTTCTTAGAAATAGCGAGATGAACCTCCTCACAAACTACAGAAAGTTAAATTTAAGCGAAAAAATACACAAAATATGAAGATTCAACCCAAAAAAAGGTGTTTAATTGGGAGGATGAGGAGAGTGAGGTCACTTCATGAGCAATTGATTGAGTTGCTGTATTAAATGTAGTGTCACTTAAAACTCACCAGGGTTGTTCCTTGAGGTTATCTGGCCCCCTGCCAGTCTGGGGCTGTTTCTCCAAACCACCAAACCAAGTGTGCCAAACACCCTGGTTGGTCAGTGCTGGCTGGGGGAGCGGGCACTCGGTGAGGGGATGAGAAAACTGCACCCGGGGCTGGGCTGAAAGAGGTTTCAGCACCACTTCTGATGGTCCAAGGGCAGCATCTGGCTTCTCCCAGACAGAGAGAGGGCACTTGTTCCTCTGCACGGAGTCAAGGGCAGGAGGGTGACTCCTGCTGCATGGATGGAAGGGCAGAGGATCCCTTGGGTCCCCAGGATGGATCAGCACTCAGGGATACAAACTGCCCTCTGGCTCAGGATGCAGCTGCCAGCACAGATTTCCCTGCAAAGTCTGCAGTGAGTCAAGCTCTGCAGAGGAGATTGTGCCCCATGCATGAGATTGCAGAGGGGCCCTCAGGTCCCCCGCAGGAATCAGCAACCAGCAATAGACACAAAAAGCCCCCCCGAAGATTTTGGGAGGACTGTCCTGTAAGGAGGGGACACTGTCACCCCACCAGGGTGGGGTTGGCAAGTGGGAGGCTGCTCCAGGGGTCTGCAAGAGGCCTCGTGCTCTGCTCGGCCCCACCACTGCCTGGTACCAACACCCCCGGCTGCCCCTGGCCAGCTCTGCTGCCACAGGCTGTGCCCTCACCTTGGCCCAGCAATGGCCCTGCCTGTCCCTCACCCGGGGCCCTGCCCACATCCCTATCCCTTGGCTCTCTCTCTGCCAGCTCAGTGTGGGGCACACGGGATGGGGGTCCCTCCCAAGCCCCCCGGGCAGCCGGCGTTGGCTGGGGGGATGTGAGGGCTGGGCCTGCTCAGCACAGCCCCGGCCTCGTGCCCAGTGCCTCTTTCCTGACCCACACAAGAGCTTCCCGACCCCCCCAGGGCTCCCCTGCTGCTGCCTCTGCTCCTGGCCCTGCCTTTGCTGCTCCCTTGGCTGGGGCAGCGGCTGCAGGGGGGGGATGGCAGCAGCTTCAGCTCCACGGCACTTCCTGGGGGAGCTCAGCCCGGGGGGGACAGGCAGGGACCTGATGGGGGGGACAGGGGCCCAGCAGGGACAGCCAGGGCCTGCAGGGGAAGGCACAGGGACAACCTGGACCCCCACACTGCCACCGCTGTCTATGCTCCTCCTTGCAGGCTCCGTGGCCAGGCACACTTTGTGTTCCTGGGTGCCCACCATCTCAGCACTTGCAGCCGCTCAAATCAGCGCCCACAGCTCTGCAGCAAAGCCCCAGCTCACCTGGCACACAGGGGATGGACACAGCACCTTCTTGGGGATGGGCACTCACAGCTTTGTGTCTTCCCCACCACGGGGCTCTCCTTCCTCAGCAGCACCTCTGCCTTGCACTTATTCTCAGCCTCACCTCAGGGACAGCTCTGGGCTCACCTCCGCGCCACTTCTCAGCCTCACCTCAGGGCCTGGGCTCAAGGACAGGAACCTGCAGGGAGGGGACATCATGTGCAAGCTGAGGGCTGCCTGCTTGGATTGGGGCTGTGGGCTTCTTTCTCCTTCTAGAACCATTCCAGAACTTATCTTGCTTTTCTAACACCACACATTTACAGACTAACCTTGGAGATAGATATGGACAGACATCTCTGTCACCCTGGGGATAGAGCCTCAAGCATGTGCTGCCACAGGAATGGCAATCACAGAATCACAGAATCAGCCACGTTGGAAAAGACCTCCGAGATCATCAAGTCCAACCCTGGATCCAACCCCGCTGTGCTTCCCAGGCCATGGCACTGATGCCACATCCACTCTCACCTTCAACACCTCCAGGGACGTTGACTCCACCCCCTCCCTGCCCAGCCCATTCCAAGGCCTCATTACTCTCTCTGCAAAAAAATTGCTTCCTAATATCCAACCTAAACCTCCCCTGGCACAGCTCAAGACCCAGCCCTCTTATCCTACTGCTGCTTCCTGGCAGAACAGCCCCACCCCCACCTGGCTCCAACCTCCTGGCAGGGACTTGCAGACAGTCAGGAGGTCTCCCCTGAGCCTCCTCTTCTCCAGCCTCAACACCCCCAGCTCCCTCAGCCTCTCCTCACACCACTTGTGCTCCACTCCCTTCCCCAGCCTCGCTGCTCTTCTCTGCACCTGCTCCAGCCCCTCCAGGGCCTTCCTCAACTCAGGGCCCAGAGCTGGACACAGCACTCCAGGGGTGGCCTCACCAGTGCTCACTCCAGCCCAACTATCATTTCCCTGCTCCTGCTGACGCACTCTTCCTCACACAGGTCCCTCTGCAGAGCCCTCCTGCCTTCCAGTACATCAACACACCCCCAGCTTGGTGTCACCTGCACATTTGCTGATGAAATGCCTGGTTGTGCAGGAGCTGCAGATGCTCAAGGGGCAGCAGGACCAAGTCAGGGACCTGAAGGGCCCTGGGGGGCTTTGGGGTCTGTGAGAGTCCTGGAGGAGCTGGGGAAGGGCTTTGGGGTACAAACCAGGACAGATCAGGACAGCCCAGTGCCCCCTCCCTGCTCCCCAGATCTCTCCTGGAGCTGGGCCACGTTGTCCTGGGACACCTGAGACCCCCCAGTGCCCTCCCAGTACAGCCCAGTGCCCCCAGTACAGCCCACTCTGTTCCTGTCCAAGGCTGCCGGGTGATCCCTCTTTGGGGGGGTTGGAAGGGATTTAAGGGGAGGTCTAGGGGGGATTTGGGGGTATCTGGGGGGTTGGATGGGGATTTGGGAGGTTTTAGGGGGCTTTGGGTGCATTTAGGGGAGTTAAAAGGGTCTTGGGGGCATTGGGGGTTCAAAAGTATCCAGGGGAAAGGGGATTAAAGGAAAAAAAGGGGAGTTGAGGGGTATTTAGGAGGGGGTTAATGGGGCCTAGAGGGGGAGAGGAGGGCCTGCACCAAGAGCAGGTGAGTCCTGAGACCCCCCTCGTGTCCACAAGACCCTTTCGGTGTCCCCAGTTCCCCCCTTGACACTCCCAATACCACTGTCCATAAATCCCTCCCCACTGTCCCCAAACCCCATCCCTGATGTCCACAACCCTCCATTTCACCCCAGGAGCCCCCCCTGGACCCTCTGACCACAAAAACGACCACCCCCCCCCCTCACAGAAAGGCCAAGGGCATCTGGGGACACGTTGGGGACAGCTGAGGGGATTTGGGGGGCACTGGGTGATTACTGGGGGATACTGAGACACACTGGGGGGAAACAGGGGGCACTGGGAGGGACTGGGAGGTTACTGAGCGATGCTGGGAGGGCACTGGGAGGGACTGGGGGGTTATTGGGGGATTACCAGGACACACGGGGGAGACCCTGGGAGGTTACTGGGCCATACTGGAGGTTACTGGGTGCTCACTGGAGCATTTCTGGGCCATACTGGGGGGCAGTGGGAGGTCACTGGGACACACTGGCTGGTCACTGAGGGAGTTACTGGGTTGTACTAAGGGTCACTGGGACGTCACTGGGATATATTGGGGGCACTGGGATCCCCTTACCTGGATGTGCTACATCTCCCCTCTGCACTTTGGGGCCACATCCAGGACCCTTCCCCTGGGGGCTGGGAGATCCCCTGAACCCCACTGCTGGGCTTCAGGGGACCCTCGGGACCCCCTCCCTGTGGGGTCTCTGTGTGCTGAGTTTTGGGGATCTCTGGGGTTTGGGAGAGGCATTGGGATCCCCCTTCCCTGGGGTCGGTCAGCTGGGCTGGCAGAGGTGCTGTTGCAGGACGGGTGATGTCCACATAGGAGTTTTAGTTGGCTGTGGCCAGGCAGGACTGACACGGAGACCCCCCAAAATCCTCTCAAAACCCCTGAAATACTCTCAGAAATCCACCCCTGGACCCATCGAAACCTCCTCAAAGACCCCACAAATCCCCTTAGAGACCTCATCTCCCCCCCAGGACCCCCTAAACCCTCTCAGTGACCTGCAAAACCCACCTGGGACCACCCAGGCCCTTTCAGGGACCCCCAAAACTCCCTCAGAGACCCTCAAAACCATCTGGGACTCCCTAAATCCCCCTAGAAACCTCCAAAACTGCTTCAAAGACTCTCCCCTCAAAGGCCCCCCCAGGACCTCCCAATTCCCTCAGAGACTCCAAAACTCCCTCAGGGATTCCCAAACCCATTCAGGGACCTTCAACCTCCCCCCTAAGTCCCCTCACGACACCAAACCCCTTCAGAGACCCCCCAAAACCTCCTCAGGGACCCCTAAAAGCCCCTAAGGGACCACAAAACCACAGAACAGCAGAAGAGCTTTCTGTAAAGGAAGGGAGCAAAGAATCTGAGAAGGAGGAGACCAAGGAAAAACTGAAGCAAAGTAATAAAATCATCCTGGCCTTTGTAGTTTTTCCTTCACCTTTTTCTCACTTTCCCTTTTTTTAGGGTTCTTTTTTTGGTTGGGTGGTTTTGATTTTTTTTTTTCCGAGGGACTTTCTCAGGAATCGAATCACCCTGCCGGGTTCTTGGGAGGCCTCCGGGCCCCGCGGCCCCCGAGAGGGTCCTCCGAACCTCCGAACCCCCCGCGCTAAACCCTCCCGAGCCCTCCAGCCTTTCCCACCACAGCCGCGCTCCCCGCAGCCCCCGAGGGGATCCCCAGACCCCGCTCTCCCGCACCCCCCGCCAGCACTCAGAGCTCACCGACCGACCCGCCGCCATCACCGATTCCCGGCAGCCAACGCGGCACGGGCGGGGGCGGGGCTGCGGGGGCGTGGCCGCGCGCTGATTGGCTGCGGCGGTGTTCTCTGAAGGCGGTGCGCGCGCAGAGCGCCGTGGGGGCTGCTGGGAATCGGTGATGGCGGCGGGGCCTGCGGTTCGCTCTGAGTGCTGTGAGTCTCCTCGGGGGGGGGGGGGGGGGGGGGTCGGGATGGTTTAGCGGGGGGGGTTCAGGGATTCCCGAGGAGCTTTTGAGGGGTCTCTGCGGGAGTTCGGTGTCCTGAGGGGACTCAAGGGGTGGTTGAAGGTTCCTGAAGGGGTTTGGGGGTCTCTGAGGGGGTTTTGGTTTCTGAGGAGATTTGGGGGGTACCAGGTCGGCTTTGTGAGTCTCTGGGGAAATTTGAGGGTCCTGGTGGGACCTTTTAGGCAGTTTTGGGGTCTCTAGGGTGTTTACAAGGTCTTAGACGGTTTTGAGGGTCTCATAGGGGGATTGGGGGGTCCCTAAAGGAGACTGGGGGGGTCCCAGGTAGGTTTTGCGCGTCACTGAGAGGGTTTAGAGGGTGCTGGGGAGGGTTGAGGTCTCTGAGAGCATTTGAGGGGACCTTGAGAAGGTTTCGATCTGTCAAGGGGGAGATTTCAGGGGGTTTGAGGGCATTTTGGGGGGTCCCCTAAAGCCCAGCAGTGGGTCCAGGGGGTCCCCCAGCCCCGAGGAGAGGGGTCCTAGGGATGCCCCCCAAAATCCGGGGGGGGAAATGTACCACATCCAGGTAAGGGGATCCCTAGACCCCAGTATATCCCAGTGACTTTCCAGTGACCCCTTCAGTGACCAGCCAGTGTGTCCCAGTGACCTCCCACTGCCCCCCAGTATGGCCCAGTGGTCCTCCAGTGAGCACCCAGTAACCCTCAGTATGGCCCAGTAACCTCCCAGTGTCTCCCCGTGTGTCCTAATAATCCCCCAGTAACTCCCCAGTCCCTCCCAGTGTCCCTCAGTAACCCCCCAGTCCCTCCCAGTGCCTCCTGATTCCCCCCAGTGTGTCCCAGTATCCCCCAGTAATCACACAGGGCCCTGCAAAGCCCCTCAACTCTCCCCAATGTTTCCCCAGATGCCCTTGGCCTTTCTGTGAGTGTGTGAGGGGTTTTTTTTGTGGTCAGAGAGTCCAGGGGGGCTCCTGGAGTGAGATGGAGGGTTGGGGACATCAGGGATGGGGTTTGGGGCCAGTGGAATTGGGGGTGTCAAGGGGGGAATTGGGGCCATGGAGAGGCCCTGGGGACATTGGAGACACCAGGGGGGTCTCGGGGTGTCAAGGGAGGAACTGGGGACACCAAGAGGGTCTTGGGGACACCAGGGTGGGTCTCAGGACTCACCTGATCTTGGTGCAGCCCCTCCTCTGCCTGCCCAGGCCTCATTAACCTCCCCCAAATGTCTCCTAACCCCCATTTTCCCTTTAATCCCCTCCCCCCATAGATACCTTTCACCCCCCAATGTCCCGAAGACCTCTTTTAATTCCCTAAAGGCACTCAAAACCCCCAAATCCCCATCCAAACTCCTCAGATCCCTTCAAATCTCCCACAGTCCCCCCTCAAATCCCTTCCAGCCCCCCCAGAGAGGGATCACCCGGCACCCTGGGACAGGAACACAGTGGGTTGTACTGAGGGCACTGGGCTGTGCTGGGAGGGCACTGGGGGGGGCTCAGGTGTCTCACGGCAAGGTGGCCCAGCTCCAGGAGAGATCTGGGGAGCAGTGAGGAGGTACTGGTCTGTCCTGGCTTCCACGCCCAATCCCCAAAGCCCCTCCCCACCTCTCTCAGGACCCTTCTGCACCCGAAAGCCCCCCAGGCCCCCCCAGGGCCCTGACTTGGTCCTACTGCCTGTTGAGCATCTCCAGCTCCTGCAGAACCAGGCATTGCTTTGCTCCCCACAGGGTCGTTCCCACACCCAGAATGGAATCTGGAGGCAGCAGGATGTGCACAGTGCTCCCATTTCCTACAGTGCAAAGGGGCTGCAGGGAATGATTCCCCTGCTCTTGCAACTCTGCCAAAACCTGCAGGGCACAGAAGTGGGAGCTTCAGGAATTTGCTGGCCTTGGGAGTGGAGATCAAAGGGTATTGAGAGGAACATATCCCTCAAATACAATCTCTGTGCATACACAATATCTGTCTGGACAAACAGATAAAGCAATAATTAGATGTACTCTGTATCATATATATGGCACATATTCTATAGAATCCATCCTTAAGTGTTGTATGATATAAGATATTACAAATAATAAGCAATAATAAGGCAAGTGTCCTCCTTAGGGACACACTTCAGAAAGGAACTTGCACTTGACCTCCCCCCTCTTCAGCTTCGAGCCACCCGGTGCCACAGAGGGGGACAGAGCTCCTGTGGAACATTCTATTCCATTGCACAGAGCAAGAAATAAACCCAAAGTATTGCCTGGGTTTGTTCCCTGGGGGTCTCTGCAGCAGCAAGCACAGCCCCACACTGACTGCTCTGGGCTGTGCAGGCATTTGTGCTTCTGCCTGTCTCACACACACACACAAAAGTCTGGTGTAGTGCTGCCCTCGGGAAACACCCCCAACCTTGGTCCAGCTAAAGCCGTGGAATTTGTCTTTGTTCCCCTTGGGTTCAGGGTCAGGCTGTGCCTGTGTCCAGCCCAGAGGCTCAGAAAAGCATTTCTCCCATCCCACTACAATCTGCTGCTGCAGACAGGACCCAGGTACTGGTGGCACTGGGAGAGAACAGCAGAGTGCTTCCAGAGTTTGTCCCTTGGCCATACAGCTCCTGCTGTTTGGCAGCACAGGAGAGGTTAATTAGAACCCAGGCTCCAATCCCAGGGCGCGCCTTGAAGATGAGCTTGAAATCAAACAACTTTCCTGCTGGAGGGTTAAATTCAGTCCCCATCACCTTTTTTTGGGCTGAATCTTCCTATTTGAGAGTATTTTTTACTCAATCTCAACTTTTTACTGTTTGGGGTGGCGAGAGTCTCCTTCCTATTTCTGAGGGGTTTTTGCCTGAATCTTGGTGGTTTGGGTTTTTCTGGGCTGAATCTTGGTGTTTTGGAGGTTTTTATGGACACAGGATGCCCGGTGAGTTCTAGAGATGGACTTGGGCAGGAGGAACCCCCAAGCCAATGCACTCAGCCTTTGTTTTCCCCTCCATCAGGATTTGTCCTTCCCAAAGCTTGGGCAGATGGAGGAGGAGGCTGCAAGGAAGAGGAAGATGCCTTGGGCCCCCCAGGCAGGTGAGGAGGAAGTCAGTGGCCCTTTGGGCGGGTGTTGTGCTGGCTCTGTCAGCCGAGCATGGCCCCGGCTGCAGGACAACCCCGCTGCCGCCGCCGTCCTGCCGGGGCCGGAGTTGGGGGGATGTCCTTGGCCTTCCCTGTGGGCCGGAGGCAAATCCCCTCCCTGTCCTTCTTGCTTCCTGCCCCAGGCCCCGAGGTGAGGAGGGAGAGCCCAGAGGACAAATCCCCCCGTGAGACCCTGGTGGGAGAGGCCGTTTTGAAGGGCTCCCCGGCGCAGGAAGGCAGCGGGGAGGAAAAGGGCCGGAGATCCCCCCGCAGGAGGGGCTCCAAAGCCATCCCAGGGTGCTCTGAGGAGGAAAGACCCAGCCTGTACTGGGAAGGCGACCGGAACTTGAGGCAGAGCTTTGACCTGGTGGTCCCTGATCAACTTCCCAGCAGTGACAAACCCTTCAAGTGCTTGACATGTGGGACAAGCTTCAGGAAGAGCACCCACCTCCTCAGCCACCAGAACATCCATACTGGGGAACGTCCCTACACATGTGGGGAATGTGGGAAGAGCTTCAAGTTCAGCTCCAACCTCCACACCCACCAGCAAATTCACACCGGGGAATGGCCCTATACATGTGGGGAGTGTGGAAAGAGCTTCAGCCAGAGCTCCGCCCTGATCCGACACCAGCACATCCACACTGGGGACCAGCTCTACCCGTGTGAGCAATGTGGGAAGAGCTTCAGTGACAGCTCCACCCTGATCGTGCACCAGCACATCCACACTGGGGAACGTCCGTACACATGTGGGGAATGTGGGAAGAGCTTCAGGAGCAGCTCCAACCTCCACAGCCACAAGCGCATCCACAGTGGGGAACGACCCTACAAGTGCTTGGAATGTGGGAAGAGGTTTCGGACCAGTTCAGAGCTCCTCGTGCACCAGCAGACGCACACGGATGAGAGGCCCTTTCGCTGCACCGACTGCGGGAAGGGCTTCAAGCGCAACTCCACCCTCGTCAAGCACCAGCGAATCCACACCGGGGAGAGGCCCTACAAGTGTGGGGAGTGTGGGAAGAGCTTCACCTGGAGCTCTAACTTGACCAAACACCAACGGACCCACCAGTAAGAGAAGCCCGACAAGTGCCCCAACTGCGGGAAGAGCTTTGGGTGCTACTTCCACCCTGAATGAACCCCCTGATGGTAAAGCAACCCCTGGAATCCAGTGACTGTCAGTCCATCCCTTTTGACCAGAAAACGCGAGTCCCCTTTCCCAGGGGCAGCTTCTTCCAACAGAACCCTTCTTAGGGTGTGTGTGGAGATTCCTGCCTTTGCTGGGGCCCCCCCAATGTCAGTACTGTAGGTTGAGAGCAGAGATCTCCCCACGAACATTGGTCTGGGGGAGTTCCATCCATCTCTACTTAAGAATTATTGCTTTTGTGCCAACTTGAGTAGAATTGCTTCAACAATTGCTTTAGTGTAGAGCACTGTCCTGTCTTGTCCTGTACTCCTGGTAGTTTTAATGTGTATGTTGTGCAGTAAATAATTCTGATGAAGATGTTTTGTCTGATCATTTGTAACCCTAAATAATTCATTTCTATCAATACATCTGATTTTCTATCTTTAAAACCTGGGAAACAAAAGTGTTTCAGTCACACCTCTGTAATTCCCCTAAACTTAAAAGTGTTGGCATGATCGAAGGCTGAGATTGTATCCAGCAGCCCCCAGCACCCCCCAGGAAGCTGGGAGCTCAGGTGGGCCAGCCCCCTTTCCCAACCCCCCTGTGCCCAAAGACCCCCATGGGACCGTCAGACCCGCCAGACCACACCCGTTTTTCCACTCTTCTCCCTATTTCTCCCACTTTTTCATTGTACTCTCAATCCCCATTTTTCCCCCCTGAACAGTTTAGGGGTCCCACCCCCCACATTTTGCCCCCTCTCCTGTAGGCACTGAAGGAGAAAATGAGGCTGCACACACAGAGTTCCATTTTGGGACTTGTCCGCCCATCTTTCCAGCGTCCCCCTTTCATTGGGGTTCCTTTGGAAACAGTGCCTGGGATTTGTCTTTTAGTTCACCAGAATTCCCAGCATGGCTCCAAAGCAGTGCCCTGATCCCACACATTCCCCTCCCCTCATGTGCTGGCTGTGTTCAGCCACCAGAGAAAAACACAGGCTACCATGTAGAGCGTTCCAAGTGGTTTCTGCTTTGGCAAACAGCACTCTCTGGATGGAAAACACCAATCAAGGCCAAAACACTCCTTGTTGATCCTGGTTAACTGAATGCAGCTGCTGCTGCCTTAACTTGTTCCCACAGAAATTCTCAGGGTTCCTTTGCTTCCAGGAGGCCCCACATGTCACAATGGCCCCTGAATTCCATGAGCTTCCCCAGTCTCCAAAGGTTCCTTTAGTTCCATGAGGCCCTGCAGTCCCAAAATGCCCTTTGGATTCTCGGAGATTTCCCACTGTCCCAGGGTCCCTTGTGCTTCAGAAGGAGCTGCAGTGGGACAGTGGTCCCTTGGTTCCGTGAGCTCTGCAGTGTTCCAGGAATCCTTGGGTTCCAGGAGATCTTGCAGTTTCACAAGGACCACGTGAATCCAGGAGGTTCTGCAGGGTCCCAATGGCCCCTGGATTCTGGGAGGTTCAGAAATATCTCAGGGCTCCCTTGGTTCCCGGAGGACACACATGTCAGCAGGAACCCTTGGTTCCAGGAGGTTGAACAGTGTCCTTGCTGGAACATGCGTGGCTGTAATGTTGTCACCCCTGCAGAGCTGCCTCCAGCTCTGGGCTCCAGCACAGCAAGGACATGGACCTGCTGGAGCGAGTCCAGAGGGGAGCAGCAAGAGGATCAGAGGGATGGAGCAGCTCTGCTGTGAGGAAAGGCTGAGAGAACTGGGATTGTTCAGCCTGGAGAAGAGAAGGCTTTGGGGTGACCTAATTATGGCCTTGAAGTGCCCGAAGGGAACCAACAAGAAAGATGGAGAGAGACTTTGGACAAGGACCTGGAGTGACAGGACAAGGGGCAGTGGCTTCACACGGATAGAGAGAAGGG
The DNA here is from genome assembly GCF_009829145.1 of Chiroxiphia lanceolata. Lineage (NCBI taxonomy): Eukaryota > Metazoa > Chordata > Aves > Passeriformes > Pipridae > Chiroxiphia > Chiroxiphia lanceolata. The sequence continues at coordinate 185,443 of NW_022476504.1, read as the reverse complement.
TTGGAGGAGATAGTAGGAAGGAATTCTTGACTCTGAGGGTGCTGAGATGCTCTTGAAGGCCCCTCCCAACCCAAAGCATCCCATGATTGTGGGACTGGTGGGTGAGGTGGTGGTCGGAGCCGTCTGGGGCACAGGGACCCAAAATGAGGGAGTTTTCCATTGTGGGGGAAGGAAGGAGGGGGCAGCAGAACTGACCCCGTGGACACCTGGCAGGCAGGCTTTGGCTGGCAGCTGCTGATGGGGAGCTGAGTGAAGCCCCCATAATACAGGAGGAAATGGTCAGTGACCTGCTCTGCCAATGAGACCCCCCCAAGTGCCTGGGCCCACATGGGATGCACCCAAGAGTCCTGAGGGAACCGGAGAAAGAGCTGGCCAAGCCACCCTCACTCATTCCCCAGCAGTGCTGCACAACTGCACAAGTCCCAGCTGACTGGCAACAAGCACATGGGATGCCCATCCCCAGGAAGGGCCAAAAGGAGGATCTGGGCAACTCCTGGCCTGTCCCATTGACCTCAGGACCGGGGAAGTCCATGCAGCAGATCCTCCTCAGTGCCATCCCATGGCACGGGCAGGACAACCAGGGGATCAGGCCCAACCAGCGTAGGGTTGAGAAAGAAAGGTCCTACCTGACCAACCTCATCTCCTTCTCTGACAAAGGACCCGCTCAGCAGCTGAGGGAAAGGCTGGGGATGTGTCTCTCTGGAATTTCAGAAGGCCTTTGGCACCATCTCCCCCAGCATCTCCTGCACAAACTGGCTGCTCATGGCTTGCCCGGGGAACTGTTTGCTGGGTGACAAAGTGTCTGATGGCCCAGGGAGTGGTGGGGAATGGAAGGAAATCCAGGTGGGGCTGGTCACTAGTGGGGTTCCCAAGGGCTCAGGGTTGGGGCTGCTCCTATTTAACATCATTCTTGATGATCTGGGCCAGGGGATTGAGTGCCCCCTCAGGAAAGTTGTGGACAGCACCATGTTGGGTGTGAGTGTGGATGTGCTGGAGGGCAGGAAGGCTCTGCAGAGGGATCTGGACAGGCTGGATCAATAAGGCCAAGTGTCAGGGCCTGCCCTTGGGTCCCAACAACCCCCTGGAACGCTCCAGGCTGGGGGCAGAGGGGCTGGAGAGCTGCTCAGCAGGAAGGGACTTGGGGGTGCTGCTTGACAGCGGCTGGATATGAGGTAGAGTGTGCCCAGGGGGGCAAGAAGGCCAAGGGCATCGTGGCCTTGGTGGAGAAGAGTGTGGCCAGCAGGAGCAGAGAACTGATTGCCCCTCTGTGCTGGGCACTGGGGAGGCCCCACCTGGAGTGCTGTGTCCAGTTCTGGGCCCTCAGTGCCAAAAGGCCCTTGAGGGGCTGGAGCGTGTCCAGAGAAGGGAAGGGAGCTGGGGAAGGCTCTGGAAAACATGTCTGCTGAGGGACGGCTGAGGGAACTGGGCCTGTTGAGTCTGGAGAAGGGGAGGCTCAGGGGGGACCTCATTGCTCTCTACAATGACCTGAAAGGAGGTTTTAGTGGAGTGGGGGTTGGTCTCTTCTGCAAAGCCTTTAGTGACAGGAAGAGAGGAAACGGCCTTAAGCTGCATCAAGCGAGGCTCAGATCAGATATTAAACCTTTTTCCACTGAGAGAGTGTTCAGGCATTGGAAGAAGTAGCCCAGGGAGGTGGTGGAGTCTCTGGAAGTGTTCAGGTGTGTGGTGGGTTGACCTTGGCTGGAAAACAGGTGCCCTCCCAGCCGCTCTATCACTCCCCAGCAGGACAGGGGAGAGAGTAAGGTGAGAAAAAAAAAAACAACTTGTGGGTTAAGGCAGTTTATTTAAAGCAAAAGACAGCAGGATTCGTTCTCTACTTCCCATGAGCAGCCATTATCAACCACTCCCGAGGAGCAGGGCTTGGGTCCGCGGGACGGTTCCTCAGCAGGCAGCCATCAGACAATGAATGCCCCCCTCCTGCTCCGTGCCTCAGCTTTTAGAGCTGAGCTGACCTCCCATGCTCTGCAATGTCCCTTGGGTCAGTTAGGCTCAGCTGGCCTACTTGGCTCCCCTCCCAGGCTCTTGCCCTCAGCTAAGGAAGGAATGTCCCAGTGTTGGTGCTGTGCTCAGCAGTGGCCAAAACACTGGGGTGTTCTCAACACCCTTCCAGCTGCCAATGCCAAGCCCAGCCCTGGGAGGGCTGCTGTGGGGAACTGAACTGCAGCTCAGCCAGACCCAACACCAATATCTATGGCACATATTCTACAGAATCCATCCTTAGGTGTTGTATGATAGATCTAGAAGATACTACAAATAAGAAGCAATAATAAGGCAAGTGTCCTCCTTAGGGACACCCCCCCCAAACTCCTGCCTGTGTTTGTTCCCTGGGGGTCTCTGCAGCAGCAAGCACAGCCCCACACTGACTGCTCTGGGCTGTGCAGGCATTTGTGGTTCTGCCTGTCTCACACACACCCCCAATCTTGGGATGGATCTGGATGTCAGTGGATGTGATGTCACAGGGCACCTGTGATGTCATATGATGGATGTGACATCAGAGAGGAGCCTTGATGTCACAACAAGGATGTGATATCTCAAGAGAGATGTGATGTCACAACAAGGATGTGATGTCACAGAGGAGGTGTGATGTCACAGGGATGATATGATATCAGAGGAAAGATGTGATGTCACAGGAAGAATGTGGTGTTATAGGGCAGCTGTGATGTCAGAAGAGGTGTGATATCAAATTATGGATGTGACATCATAGAGGAGCCTTGATGTTACAACAAGGATGTGCTGTCACAGGGAGCTGTTATGTCAGAGGGGAGCACATGATGTCACAGGAAGGATGTGATGTCACAGGGATGAAATGAGATCACAGGAGAGGCATGATGTCATATGATGTGATGTCATAGAGGAGATGTAATGTCATATGACAGATGTGATGTCATAGGTGAGATGTGATGTCACAGTGGAAGTGTGATGTCAGAGGAAGGATGTGATGTCACAGGGGAGCTGTTATGTCATGGGGAGGATATGATGTTGCAGGGGAGGACGTGACATCACAGGGATGTTATGGTATCACAGGAGAGGTGTGATGTCATATGACGGTTTTGATGTCATAGGGGAGATGTGATGTCACAGTGGAGGTGTGATGTCATAGGGGAGTTGTGATGTCATGAGGAGGACTACACATCACAGGGATTATAAGAAATCACAGGAGATGTGTGATGTCATATGATGGATGTTGCGTCATAGGAGATATGTGATGTCACAGGAGAGCTATGATGTCACAGTAGAGCTCTGATGTCGTAGGGGAGGATGTGACATCACAGGGGTGATATGGTATCACAGGAGAGATGTGATGTCATATGATGGATGTGATGTCATAGGGGAAATGTGATGTCATAGGGCAGGTGTAGTGTCACTGGAAGGCTGTGATGTTACGGGGATCATGTGATGTCATAGAGGAGTGACAAACTACCCCCTAACCTTGCTCCAGCTAAAACCGTGGAATTTGTCTTTGTTTCCCTTGGGTTCAAGGTCAGGCTGTTTTATTTCCATGGATGTCTAGAGATGAGTTAAGGGGAGCTCAGATCTTTCGGTGAGGAAGGAGTTGTTGACTCTGGAGCATTTGAACTCAGCCTTTGTCACCGGTTCCCCAGCACAGTCAGGTTCTCCTGAGCTCAGGATCTTTCACTGGTCTCATTTTTCTCCGGTATTAATTCTGTGCCAAATTCTTGCTTCCTAGGTCAGTGAAATGTTAGAAGAGAGAGAATCTCACCTGGATCTTGGAGAGAACACTTATAGACTTCTTTATTCCATTGAATTCTTCCCTAATAGTTCTGGATGACAGGACACCCATGTGGAAAGTCCCTTTTCTGGTTTTCAGGACTTAAAAGAGATGCTTTTCTGATGTCAGTATTTATTGGAGTGTTATTGATTCAACTGGGAGGGTTGAATTGAGTGTTCCTTGCACCTTTAAAAAGTGCAACCCCTTTAAGCTCTTGTTTTAAAACCCGTGCATTAGATGTCAGATGACATAAAGACAGCACGTAGAGATAACCCCGATGTAAGTGATGGTTCCAGTCATCCTGTGTATGGACAAAAGATTCCCAAGGCTTTGTTCCAAGGCTGGGCGCACATGGACTCGGGAGAACTTTGCCTGCCGGAGCCACTCTCCCTGCACCACCAGGAAGAGCAGGTACCACATCACCCCGGCCGCAGCGGCGCAGAGGCTGCTCGGGAGGTGACAGTGTGCTAGAGGGAGATGCCCACTCGCCGTCCTTACTGCCTGCACAGCGCAGGGCTGGGGGGAATTGAGCCAGGCAGGAAAAGGGAATGGCGGCCAACGCACAGTGGTGAAATGATCCGGGAAGTAGCAAACAGCCTGGCTGGGGGGAGCACAGTTTGGGAAGGGGGCGCAGGGAAAACCCACTGTGATGTTCCAGGGTAAATAACAGAAGATAAACAGAGGAGGGTCCCCTTTCAGATACGGTTTATAGTGCACTGTGTATAGTGTAAGATAGCTTCATGAATGTAAGAATGCAGTTTCTACAGCTTTTACTACAGTGACATGTTTTTTATAAAATATGTAAAGTGATGATAAGTTGGGTGTTAGGTTGGGCTTTTTTGGTGGTGTGGGTTTTTTTTGTGAATTGTTTGTCCCGCCTTACCCCCTCAAAGGAGCTTTCTTGAATGTACCTTCTTACAGCTAATTTAAATGATTAGTTTAGATAAACCTCTTAGAGTAGGTGCATTTCAATGAAATTAGGGCATATGTCTTTTTGGCTCTGGTTCAAGATTCAAACTAATTTTTTTCTTCCTCTTTGGCTCAATTAAAAGCCATCTTAAAACACTCTCAGTATATTGTGTGAGTGCAGGGCTTGATATGTGTGGGATTGAGTGGACACAGAGAAACAACTAACATTCAGAAACATATCTGCTTCCCTGTCTCAAATAATAAACCCTACAGTTTGACACATTGACTTCAGATTCCCACAGAAAAAGTAACAGTGTGTATTCCCTCTGACACCTTGGTTACCCTCAAGCAAATAAAGATACCGAGGAGTGAAAAGGAGTTCCAGCATGCTCTGGGTTTATTTGCTTTTTGGAGAAAACATGTTCCAGACTTCTCCATTATTGCTACCCTAGTGGCATTATGCCAGATAAGAAAAGGAGTTGGATAAATAGATAGTTCCTCCTTTTTAATAATGGGTCCGTAGTGGGCCAGATTTCCTCTTTTTGCAGGAACCTGCAAGCAGATGAGATCAAACTGCGTGAGAGCGATGAAGCTTTCAATTGCTGCAATGGGCAGAAGAGAGAACTGCCCCCACAACTGCTACTGTTATCAGATTACAAGGATGCCATGAGAAAACAAAGCAGCAACAGGACTGGAGAGTTGTACTGTTCTTTACAGTGCTGATGGTTTGCATGTGTTTGTGTTTTTATCTTAATAACTTTGTGATATACATGTCTGTGTGTATTTTTGTCTCAGGAGTTCTGCAGTATATAAAAGTTTATCACAAACATTGTGTTTGTGTCTCCTCTACTCCCAAAATTGCTTGTATTATCAGCTTATTAATAATTGTTGACTTCTTGGTGTTTTTATCATGAGCAACTCACTGGTAAGACTGTGTAAGAAAAGCCATTTTATGTATTGCTAGTTTAATTTTTGCCAAGTTTATTTTGTCTTTTTATTGAAAAACAAGTTGGCTTGGGAGAAGCTTTTAGATATGTATAATTCTGTCTCAATCAATTGAGAATCAAGAAACTCAATCAAATTTAGCCTGGGAGTTGATACAAGAGTTTATGCATATTTGGAATCATACAAATATGTATTAGATGCATTAACCCTCTGCCTCAGAAGACATCAAATTTTACATTTGGCTAAATTTCTCAAAATATTAACAAATGAAACTAAATCTAGACAAAAGAAAAGAAAGTGTTACTTGAAGAGAATATAAGAAAGCCTTGTACCAACTCCCAAGTAACTCAATGTATTTGCATAAAAACTGATGTGTAATTTCAGGTCTAATTTCAAGACACATTGGCCCCTCTAACAGACACATTATTATAGAATCCCTCACACCCACCACACATTAAAGGATACCCTGATTACTCATGGGGTGGAGACCGTGGCTAATGAAAATTAGATTTGTGTCAGTATTAAATCCTGATGTTTGTAACATTGTTGATGTTAGGAAATTTGATTGTAGCTATTGGGATCCTGTTATGTCCCATATGCTTACTATTTTTCTGTAAGGTTTTTTGGAAATTGCATTGCATTGGGAAAAGATTTGTGCTCTCTCTTCCTTTTCTCTTTTCTCCTTCTGTCCACTACACGAAAGGCACCGCCCACAAAGAAGATTCACAGTGAACGACCAAAGAAGAGAAATTATTGAATGCATAAATCACGGGGTGGTGTCAGACTGATACGGTTCATGATTTGTGCGTCCTAGGATTACCAAGGGACTTTTGCATTAGACCTCTGATAACCCATCAAAGCCCATCCCCCCCTCTGCCAATCCTGAAAGGCAGGAAAAACCCTTTTCCCAGGCCCCTCATGGGAACTCTGCGCAGGCCCAGGAGATGTTGGGGGTTTGTGGCATGGCCTGTGACACTGACCATGGATATAGTAACTCATAACTTCTTGGAGTGTGGGGGCTTCCCTCCCCCACCCCCAACGGATCAAGGCCACAACTTCAACTGACAGACATTGGAGCTGCAACTCCCAAGTTCCATCTCTGGACCCCGTGGGCGGTGACTATAAACATCTTTCCACTCTCAGTTTTGCTTTCCCTTACTCTCCCTTACCCTTATCCTGTCTTTCCCTTATGCATTTTCCCTAAAGGTTCTCTTTATGCCATATTACCATAGATGAGAGATATAGATGATAACACCCAAAATGGCAACGTACCTGTTTACCTTGGAAAGAAAACTATTCTAAAATAAACCCTACCTACATATTTTTTCAAACACTGATTATTTAGTTTCATTTCACTCTAATCCAGCCCAAGGGATTTATTATAAAGAACCTGGTTACCCCCCCCTTTCTGGGGCAGGTGGTAACAGACTCCTTGTAGCAGGATGTTCTACCTGGAAAAGAATCTTATCAGAGAATGCAAGCACTGCAAGCTCTCTGTGGGGAGTTACTGCTGGTGCCAAGGGGTTGGTTTAGTGTTGAATTGTGCCAAACCCAGCCTGGTTCCCCAACCTTCCAACACACATGCTGCTTTTGGAAGCAGAGTTTGACAGATCAGCTGCTCACTGGCCTGGGAATATGTGACTGGAGATCCATCACTGGATAAACATAAAAGCCCACGGCCAACTTTCCTAGAGCAGATTCTTCCACAGACTTTAACAAAGTGTGTGCAGCTTCTGCTGTGAAGCAGGGATGCCTCTTGATGGTCACTGCTGAGGGGGTAAAAGAAAGAGAGAGATCTGCCTTGATTTATTTCTATCAGATCCTGCCGGGCCCTCCCCGCTTCCTGCCGGGATCGGACACCGCCGGCGGCCCCGGCCCTGCTGGGCTCCATCAGCCTGAGGAATTGCTGCGAAGGAGGGGCCGGGGGCTTCCTCTTGGCCTTCGTCTCCCTGGCGCTGGGGCTCGGCTTCTACCTGCGCCAGAAGGTGAGGGGGGTCCCAGGGGATCGTGTGTCCCCCCCAGAGCGTCTGTGCCCCCCCGGGGACCCCCCACCCCGGTGTCACCCCCTTTTCTCTCCCCACAGAGCTCCTGAGCCGGTGGCGGCCACAGCCCCTCCCTGGGGCCTTGGGCACAGCCTGGACCTCCCGCCTATCCCTGCAAGGATTTTGGGGGGGTCGTGTGTCCCCCCCTCCCCTGCTGTCACTCTGCCTGTGCCCGGCTGCTCCCAGTGATCCCAGGAAAGCTTCCCAGTTCTCCCCAGTCCCGGTTATTGGGGGGCAGTGGGGGAGGGGCTTGGGGGAATCCCGAGGGGTGGAGCCGAGTTTGGGGGGGGCAGCACCGGCCCCAGGATGGATCGGGAATGGGGAACCCCCTGTGTTCCCCCTGTCAGCCCGCTCTGGGGGGGCTCTGGGAGGGCACTAACCCCTCAATAAGGCACCCAGCACACTTCGAAAGGTGCTGGAAACCCCCTAAACCTCCACACAGGCTCTGGAGGACTGCCTAAACATACTCAGAGCCCACCCAGGACCCTGCACAAACGTTTTCTGGGGGGACTTCTCTGGGCACTGGTGGTGCTGAGAGACCCCCGGCTGCAGGTGAGGAGCTCTCGGGTGAGTGGGGGGTGGGAAGGGGGCGGTCGGTGGGAAAAGGGGGGTCAGAGGGGACAGAAGGAGTGGTGGGACCCCAAACTGAGTGGGAGGGGAGTGGGACCTCTCAACAGTGTAGGGAGGAGGGGCAGAGGATGATGGGAAATGGGTGTGAGAGGTCAGAAGAGTGGGGAAAGGGGAGGGTGGGACCCCCAAACTGAGCATGAGGGGGCTGGGGAGTGGGGGGTTGATGTGGGAGGGGTGGGAGAGGAGGGGAAAAGTGGGGGTTGGGACCCCCAGGATGATCCTGGAAGGGTTGCGGGTTGAGGGGACCATGAAAAAGTGAGAGGAACAGGGAGAGGGTGGAAAAGGGGGCAGTAGTGTGGGGGCTCCAAAGGTCCCATGGGGGTCTTTGGGCACCAGGTTTTGAAAAATGGGGTGGTTCCCCTGAGCTCCCAATTTACTGTGGGGTGCTGGGGGCTCCTGGATCCAATCTCAGCCTTGAATCTTGCAAATATTTTAAGTTTAGAGGAATTACAGAGGTGTAACTGAAACACGTTTGTCCCACAGGCTTTAATGATGGCAAATCAGACCTCTAAATAGCAATGAATTATTTAGGGTTCCAAATAATCAGACAAAAGACCTTCATCAGAATTATTTACTGCACAAGAGAAACACTAAAACTACCAGGAGTACAGGATAAGATAGGACAGTGCTCTACACTAAAGCAATTGTTGAAGTAATTCTACTCAAGCTGACACAAAAGCAATAATTCTTAATAGGAGATGGATGGAACTCCCCCAGACCAACACTCATGGGGAGATCTCTGCTCTCAACCTCCAGCAGTGACCTTGGGGGGTCCCCAGCCAAGGCAGGAATCTCCACTCACCTCCCAAGAAAGGTTCTGTTGGAAGAAGCTGCCCCTCTGAAAGGGGACTGGTCCTTTCTGATGGAAAGGGATGGACTGACAGTCACTGGACTTCAGGGGTTGCCTCAACATCAGGGGTTTCATTTGGGGTAGAAGCAGCGGCCGAAGCTCTTCCCGCAGTCGGGGCACTGGTAGGGCTTCCCTTACTGGTGGGTCCTTTGGTGTTTGGTCAAGGCAGAGCTGTCACTGAAGCTCTTCCCACACTCCCCACACTTGTAGGGCCTCTCCCCGGTGTGGATGCGCCGGTGGGTGACGAGGGTGGAGTTGTGCTTGAAGCCCTTCCCGCAGTCGGTGCAGCGGAAGGGCCTCTCATCCGTGTGTGTCCGTTCATGCCTGAGGAGATGTGAGCTGGTCTGAAACCTCTTCCCACATTCCAAGCACTTGTAGAGCTGTTCTCCAGTGTGGATGCACTGGTGGGTGCGAAGGCTGGAGCTGTCCCTGAAGCTCTTCCCACATTCCCCACATGTGTAGGGCCGTTCCCCAGTGTGGATGCGCTGGTGGGTGCAGAGTGTGGAGCTCTGACTAAAGCTCTTCCCACATTTCCCACATGAGTAGGGTCGTTCCCCAGTGTGGATGTGCTGGTGGCTGAGGAGGTGGGAGCTGTTCCTGAAGCTCTTCCCACATTTCCCACACGTGTAGGGCCGTTCCCCACTGTGGATGCGCTGGTGTCGGATCAGAGTGGACCTGTCATTGAAGCTCTTCCCGCATTCCCCACATGAGTAGGGACGTGCCCCAGTGTGGATGTGCTGGTGAGTGAGGAGGGTGGTGCTCCTGCTGAAGCTCTTCCCACATTCCAAGCACCTGAAGGGCTTCTCCCTGCTGGGAGGCTGATCAGGGACCACCAGCTCACAGCTCTGGCTCAAGCTCCAGCTGCCTTCCTGGCACAGGCTGGCTCTTTCCTCCTCAGAGCACCCTGGGATGGCTTTGGAGCCCCTCCTGAGGGGGAATCTCCGGCCCTTTTCCTCCCCGCTGCCTTCCTGCCCCGTGGAGCCCTTCAAAACGGCCTCTCCCACCAGGGTCTCACGGGGGGATTTGTCCTCCGGGCTCTCCGTCCTCAGCTCAGGGCCTGGGGCAGGAAGCAAGAAGGACAGGGAGGGGATTTGCCTCCGGCCCACAGGGAAGGCCAAGGACATCCCCCCAACTCCGGCCCCGGCAGGACGGCGGCGGCAGCGGGGTTGTCCTGCAGCCGGGGCCATGCTCGGCTGACAGAGCCAGCACAACACCCGCCCAAAGGGCCACTGACTTCCTCCTCACCTGCCTGGGGGGCCCAAGGCATCTTCCTCTTCCTCGCAGCCTCCTCCTCCATCCGCCCAAGCTTTGGGAAGGACAAATCCTGATGGGGGGAAAACAAGGGCTGAGTGCGTTGGTTTGGGGGTTCCTCCTACCCAAGTCCATCTCTAGAGCTCACGGGGCATCCTGTGTCCATAAAAACCTCCAAAACACCAAGATTCAGCCCAGAAATCCCAAACCAACATGATTCAGGTAAAAAACTTCTTAGAAATAGCGAGATGAACCTCCTCACAAACTACAGAAAGTTAAATTTAAGCGAAAAAATACACAAAATATGAAGATTCAACCCAAAAAAAAAGGTGTTTAATTGGGAGGATGAGGAGAGTGAGGTCACTTCATGAGCACTTGATTGAGTTGCTGTATTAAATGTAGTGTCACTTAAAACTCACCAGGGTTGTTCCTTGAGGTTATCTGGCCCTCTGCCAGTCCGGGGCTGTTTCTCCAAACCACCAAACCAAGTGTGCCAAACGCCCTCGTTGGTCAGTGCTGGCTGGGGGAGCGGGCACTCGGTGAGGGGATGAGAAAACTGCACCCAGGGCTGGGCTGAAAGAGGTTTCAGCACCACTTCTGATGGCCCGGGGGCACCATCTGGCTTCTCCCAGACAGAGAGATGGCACTTGTTCCTCTGCGGGGAGTCAAGGGCAGGAGGGTGACTCCTGCTGCATGGATGGAAGGGCAGAGGATCCCTTGGGTCCCCAGGATGGACCAGCACTCAGGGATACAAACTGCCCTCGGGCTCAGGATGCAGCTGCCAGCACAGATTTCCCTGCAAAGTCTGCAGTGAGTCAAGCTCTGCAGAGGAGATTGTGCCCCACAGATGGGATTGCAGAGGCTCCCTCAGGTCCCCTGCAGGAATCAGCAACCAGCAATAGACACAAAAGGGCCCCCCAAAAGATTTCTGGGGGAGTGTCCTGTAGGGAGGGGACAGTGTCACCCCACCAGGGCAGGGCTGGCAAGTGGGAGGCTGCTCCAGGGGTCTGCAAGAGGCCTCGTGCTCTGCTCGGCCCCACCACTGCCTGGTACTAACACCCCCGGCTGCCCCCGGCCCTGGGCAGCTCTGCTGCCACAGGCTGTGCCCTCACCGTGGCCCTGCAATGGCCCTGCCTGTCCCTCACCCGGGGCCCTGCCCGTGGCCCTGTCCCTTGGCTCTCTCTCTGCCAGCTCAGTGTGGGGCACACGGGATGGGGGTCCCTCCCAAGCCCCCCGGGCAGCCGGCGTTGGCTGGGGGGATGTGAGGGCTGGGCCTGCTCAGCACAGCCCCGGCCTCGTGCCCAGCGCCTCTTTCCTGACCCACACAAGAGCTTCCCGGCCCCCCCAGGGCTCCCCTGCTGCTGCCTCTGCTCCTGGCCCTGCCTTTGCTGCTCCCTTGGCTGGGGCAGCGGCTGCAGGGGGGGGATGGCAGCACCTTCAGCTCCACGGCACTTCCTGGGGGGAGCTCAGCCCGGGGGGGACGGGCAGGGACCTGATGGGGATGGACAGGGGCCCAGCAGGGACAGACAGGGACTGCAGGGGAAGGCACAGGGACAACCTGGACCCCCACACTGCCACCGCTGTCTCTGCTCCTCCTTGCAGGCTCCGTGGCCAGGCACAGTTTGTGTTCCTGGGTGCCCACCATCTCAGCACTTGCAGCCGCTCAAATCAGCGCCCACAGCTCTGCAGCAAAGCCCCAGCTCTCCTGGCACACAGGGGATGGACACAGCACCTTCTCAGGGATGGGCACCTTTGCCTCTTCCCCACCACGGGGCTCTCCTTCCTCAGCAGCACCTCTGCCTTGCACTTATTCTCAGCCTCACCTCAGGGACAGCTCTGGCCTCACCTCCGCGCCACTTCTCAGCCTCACCTCAGGGCCTGGGCTCAAGGACAGGAACCTGCAGGGAGGGGACATCATGTGTAAGCTGAGGGCTGCCTGCTTGCACTGGGCTCTGGGCTTCTTTCTCCTTCCACAACCAGCCCACAACTTAGCCTGCTTTGCTAACACCACACATTTACAGACTGACCTTGGAGATAGATATGGACAGACATCTCTGTCACCCTGGGGATAGAGCCTCAAGCATGTGCTGCCATAGGAATGGCAATCACAGAATCACAGAATCAGCCACGTTGGAAAAGACCTCCGAGATCATCAAGTCCAACCCTTGATCCAACCCCGCTGTGCTTCCCAGACCATGGCACTGAGGCCACATCCACTCTCACCTTCAACACCTCCAGGGACGCTGACTCCACCCCCTCCCTGCCCAGCCCATTCCAAGGCCTCATTACTCTCTCAGATAAAAATTGCTTCCCAATATCCAACCTAAACCTCCCCTGGCACAGCTCAAGACCCAGCCCTCTTATCCTACTGCTGCTGCCTGGCAGAACAGCCCCACCCCCACCTGGCTCCAACCTCCTGGCAGGGACTTGCAGACAGTCAGGAGGTCTCCCCTGAGCCTCCTCTTCTCCAGCCTCAACACCCCCAGCTCCCTCAGCCTCTCCTCACACCACTTGTGCTCCACTCCCTTCCCCAGCCTCGCTGCTCTTCTCTGCACCTGCTCCATTTTTGTGGGACACTTGAGCCCCCCCAGTGCCTTCCCAGTACAGCCCAGTGCCCCCAGTACAGCCCACTGTCTTCCTGTCCCAGGGTGCTGGGTGATCCCTCTTTGGGGGGTGTTGGAGGTATTTCAGGGGGGGCTGGGGGAGATTTGGGGGAATCAGGGGGAGGGGTTGGATGGTGATTTTGGGGGTTTTGGGGTGCTTTGGGTGCATTTAGAGGAGTTAAAAGGGGTCTTGGGAGGTCAAAGGGATCTGTAGGAGGAGGAGATTAAAAGGAAAATGGGGGTTGGGAGACATTTGGGAGGGGTTTATGATGTCTAGGGGGAAAGAAGAGGGTCAGCACCAAGAGCAGGTGAGTCCTGAGACCTCCCTGGGGTTTCCAAGATTTTTTGGTGTCCCTAATTCCCCCCTGAACACTCTGAGACCCCCCTGGTGTCTCCAATGTCCCCAGGGCCTCTCCATGGCCATAATTCCTCTCAATTCCACTGTCCCCATACCCCACCCCAATGTCCCCAAACCCCATCCCTGATGTCCCCAACCCTCCATCTCACCCCAGGAGCCTCCCCTGGACCCTCTGACACCAAAAACATTCCCCCTCCCTGCCATGCTCACAGAAAGGCCAAGGGCATCTGGGGACACCCTGGGGACAGTTGGGGGGCTTTGGGGGGCACTGGGTGTTTACTGGGGGATACTGGGACACACTGGGGGGAAACAGGGGGCACTGGGAGGGACTGGGGGGGAACTGGGGCACACTGGGGGGCACTGGCAGAGAACTGGGGAGTTACTGGGGGATACCAGGACACACGGGGGGGACACTGGGAGGTTACTGAGCCATACTGGGGGTTACTGGGTGCTCCCTGGGATACATTGGGTGGTCACTGGGGGGTTACTGGGCTATACTGAGGGTCACTGGGAGGTTATTGGGGTATACTGGGGGTACTGGGATCCCCTCACCCAGATGTAGTATATCTCCCCCCTCCGATTTTGGGGAGCATCCCCAGTACCCCCCCCCGGGGGCTGGGGGACCCCTCGAACCCACTGCTGGGCTTTAGGGGACTCCACAAAATCCCCTCAAAACCCCTGAAATCCTCTCAGAAATCCACCCCAGGACCCATTGAAACCTCCTCAAGGACCTCCCAACTCCCATAAGAGACCTCATTCCCCCCCCCCCCCCACGGGACTCCCTAAACCCTCTCAGTGACCCACAAAACACACCTGGGATCCCCCAAGCCCATTCAGGGATCCCCCCAGTCCCTCTAAGGGAGCCTCAAAGCCGTCTGGAACCACCCAGACACCACAAAAACTGCTGCAAACGTCCCCGTAAAACCCGCCCAGGACCCCCAAACCCCCTCAGAGATCCCCCAAGCCCACCTGGGACCCTCCAATCTCCTCAGAAACCAAAACTCCCTCAGGGACTCCCAAACCCCTTCAGGGACCTTCAACCTCCCCCCTCGAGTCCCCTCAGGACACCGAAACCCCCCAGGGACCCCTCAAAATATCCTCGGGAACCCCTGAACTCCTCTGCTAAGCCCTCCCGAGCCCTCCAGCCTTTCCACCCTCACCCGCGCTCCCCGCAGCCCCCGAGGGGATCCCCAGACCCCGCTCCCCCCGCAGACCCCCCCAGCTCACACAGCCAAGCGCAGCTTTTGCCGGGGCCGCCGCCCCCGTCTCCTCCACGCGCCAAAGATGGCGCCCTTCGCGCGCTTCGCATTGAGACACCCCCGCCGCAGCCAATCAGCGCGCGGCCACGCCCCCTGCCCGCCCTCCGCCCCGCCCCCGCCTCGCGCGGGGCACCCCGGGAGATTCCCCAGTCAGTGCCCGGGAACAGCCCCGGCAGCGCAGCCCCCAAGGGCACACGATGTGCTGCTGGGCTGGAGAGGACCCTCCTCAGCCTGGGCAGCAGGGCTGCAGGGGGGGATTCCCTGCCCCTCCCCAGCTGGGCCCTTCCTGCCCACCAGCTCCTGCTCCAAAGGGCTCCCACACACCCTGGGCCACTTGTCCCACTTGGGCCCTTGAGCTGCCCCAGGGCATCTCTGGGCAGTGGCCAGCTCTGGGACTGCTCTGGCAAGTCATGGCCTGAAGCCACGAGTGTGGAATTTAGGAGAGAGTTGAAATCTCTGCAGAACAGAACTCTTGGTGACTGCTGAAGGCTTCATGAACAGCATTGCCACATCTTTTCTTTTTTTTAAATTCATCAATTCTTTGTAGGCGAACCCCAGGACTATGAGACTTGGAAAGAGCAGCTTTAGACACGGGCCCGCTGCAGCAGCAACTTCTGGGATCGAGCAAAGCAGAAAAACAACGGCCACTTGCATTATTTATTGTGAGGGTTGCCCCCCCGAGATGTGTGTATTTCCCGACCCACAGGGGTCCCGGGGGTCAGCCATGACGTTGCCTGAAAGCTGGGACTGCTCAGGGCTGGAGCGCAGCCCCAGCACAGCCTCTCCCAAAGAAGGACAGGGCAGAGGGGCTCTGGGCTGTGGGCAGCGAGGGCCAACTGGGCTGGCAGGCAGCTCCGGGGCACCTCTGGTGCTGTCAGAGAGGGGCTGTTCCAGGGCCCTTTGGGCTTCTGGGGGCTTCTTTGGTCTGATTTGGTAGAAGAGACACAGAACTGAGGCAAGAGCAGCAGGATTACAGCTCCTGGCCCCTCAGATGGACCAATGCGACCACTCAGCTGGGCTGTGCCAGAAGATGACAGCTCCCAGCGTGCTGAGGAGCCTGGCCCTTCCAGCTGGATCCCTGGGGTAGTTTAGTCTAGGCCTTCCTTGGTGAATCCAAGGAATCCCCCTGGGTGCCATCCTCCCCCCTTCAGCCCTAAGCCCCCCCAGGACTCCACCAGCCTGGCAGGGTCACTCAGCCACCCCTGGGGCAGCTCGGGGTGCCGCGCAGGGGCCTGGGGTGTGGCGAAGGCCTTGGGAGGGCTCCTGAGCGGCTCGGTGCTGGAAGAGCTGTTGAGTGGGGAAAAGCTCTTGCTGCTCAGTGGGAGAAAGAGAAGAGGCAACAAAAGCCATGGTTTCTTTTAAGCTTGAGCAAACGTTATGCATTTAATGTGACTGAAGGGCTCTGAGGTCAGGCTCTGTGGTGTGGGGACAGGAAAGGGGTATCCTGGGGACACGCAGGGCTGTCTGAACATGGAGCTTCTTGAGATGTCCCGAGGAGACATGAGAGCAAAGTGGGGCCTGAAGACACTCTGAGGGCAGCTGAGTGCCAAGGGCTGAGGCTGACCTGTGTGCCCAGGGACACCCGGCCTGTTCCAGCCTGCGTGGTGGCTCCCTGGGACCCGTTGCTGGGGGCAGGTGCCATGTCAACAAGCACTGGAACCTGTGGCTAGCGGCCGGCAGCGTGTCACAGAGGGGCCCTTTGTGACACCCACTGCAGCAGGTGTGCTCAGCGCGGCCGTGGCCCACGGTGGGTCAGTGTCCGTCAGGACGGCGACCGGACAGGAGAGGAGTGCGGCGCTGGCGAGAAACCCCCGACTGCAGTCCACATCTTGTCCACGACCCTTGGTGGTCCCGTGGGAACGCGGAGTTTGGCTGAGGCGTTTTGCCGAAGCGTTTTTGCCTGAGGCATTTGGGCTGAGGCCTTTTGGCTGAGGCGCTTTGCCTGAGGCACTTTGCCTTGGCCTTTTGGCTGAGGCCTTTTGCCTTGGCCTTTTGGTCGAGGTGCTTTGCCTTGGTCTTTTGGCTGAGGCACTTTGCCTTGGTCTTTTGGCTGAGGCACTTTGCCTTGGCCTTTTGACTGAGGCACTTTGCCTCGGCCTTTGGGCTGAGGTGCTTTGCCTTGGCCTTTTGGCTGCGGTACTTTTCCTTGGCCTTTTGGCTGAGGCCTTTTGCTGAGGCCTTTTGCCTGAGGCACTTTGCCTGAGGCGATTTGGCCGCGGCATTTCTCCCGAGGGTGTTCGACTCCACCATTCGAACGCCCTCCGTAGGCAGGCTCCCCTGTGTTCTTTGATTCACAGGATGGAGAGGAGACCCCCTGCCTGCCCCAAGCAGGCCTGGATGGAAGACAGCTCTTCCCAGGAGAGCCGCTCTCCAGGTCTGCAGCTTCCATCCTCCTACGAGGTGACCACCATGCAGCCCCTCAAGCTTGGTGAGTGAGGGGCCCTGTGGGGCTGGGCAGGGCTGGGGCCCACCAGCACACCCTGTAGCACACCGGGATCCCACTTTCCTGGCCAGCTGACAATGAGGGTCCCGGGGGTCAGCCATGATGTTACCTGAAAGCTGGGACTGCTCAGGGCTGGAGCGTGGCCCCAGCACAGCCTCTCCCAAAGAAGGACAGGGCAGAGGGGTTCTGGGCTGTGGGCAGCGAGGGCCAGCTGGGCTGGCAGGAGGCAGCCATGCTGTGGGAGCCTGGGCCTTTCCTGCCTGTCTGCCATTGCCTTCCTCAGCCCGGGGCACTGGGGCTTTCCCAGGCATGGCAGCTCCTCTGCCGGGCACCCTCCAGCCAGGAGCTGCAAGGGAAGGCCGTGCCAAGGCAGTGGGCAGAGAGCTGGGGGGAGGGCAGATATCCTCTGTCCCCTCCTCTCACTGGACCCTCTGCAGCTCTCCCTGCTCTTTCCCCCCTTAGATGCCAGCTGGTTGCCCATCTACAAGGAGGAGCAGGAAGCTGTTGATTCCATCCTGGCCTTTGTCACCAGCCCCAACAAGGTAACTGCGGCCAGCTGGAGGGCGGCTGTGCTGCTGTCTGCTGGCAGGGGCTGTGCTGCCAGGCTGCTGGAGGGGTGCTGGCAGGGCAGGGCTGCTTCTCCTGCAGGGCACTGCACCCCCTGTGCTGCGGTCCCGCTGGCTGTGTCTGCCCACTCACAATCCCTGTTTGTGTCTCTGTCCCCTGGCTGGCAGGAGGAGAGAGACAAGGCCACATTTCTTCAGAGCATCTCCGTGCTGTGCAGAAGCGCCTTGAAGCACGGCCTGACCCAGGGCCTGGATCTGTTCTGTGACATGTACCAGCTGGCAGAGAACATCAAGGTGAGGGCACTCTGGGCAATGTGTTGAAGGGAGCAAAGCCCCCTGGCACAGGCAGCCTGTGTGGACAGCGCTTGGGCGGGTCAGGGACTGGAGGCCCTGGCTGCTGGTAGCTGCCAGCAGGTGCCATCCCGGTTGTGCTCTGCAGGCGCTGCTGGAAGAAGAGCCAAGGGACCAGCTGTGCACAGACCTTCGGCATCTTTCCATGCTGGCTCTGGAGAAATTGAGGTACCTGCCCATCCATCGTGGGCCCCCTGGCCCAGAGGTCCGATGCCACCTGCACCAGTTGTCGAGGGGCTGCTCCCAGCACCCATGTGCAACCAGTGTCCTGCCCTCTCCCTGCAGCTTGGTGGACACAGCGCTGGAGGGCAAAGCCAAAAGCCTCCTCCGCGCGTGTTTCTCAAGTGTCTTCTGGCTGCCTGCAGAGAAGGAAATGCCAAAAGGGGACCTTGCCCTCTATATGAAGGTAAGTGCTGGGTGAGCTCCACGGCCCTCCAGCCCCTCTGACCTGCTCCCTGGCTACCCCATGGTGCCACAGGAGCAGGGATCCCAGGCAGGGCAGGGTCTTTCCCACCCTCGTGCCTCTGTCCCCTTCCAGTGGGCCTGGCCGCATCCCGTGCCACAGGCTGCTCTGCCCTCGCAGACTGTCTATGCCCATGTCTCTCCAGGGAAGTGTGGGCATCCTCCTCCTCCTCCTGTGGCACGGGGGGTTCAGATGGCTCTCCTGGGGCTGGGAGGAACAGCAGAATGACTGCCACTGCTCTCTGTGTTCCTTGCAGACCCTCAACTCCATGGACAGCATGCTGAGGACAGTGGTGCTCAGCTTTCCTGCCTCTCGAGTCAGCAAGGAGCTGCAGGGCATCTTGGAGGTCTGGCACAAGCAAAAAGGGGGGGGTCCCAGGGCTGTTCCTCAGCCTGCAGGGGAGGGTTTGCCCACTGCTGGCTGAGTGGTGCCCAGAGCAGTGCTGAACAGGCAGAGTGCCCTGCAGGGAGGGTGCCCACCTCCTGTGGGGAAGCCGGGGCAGGCCCCAGGCTCTTGTGGAGCACAGGGGCTGCAGAGGGTGGCACCTGCCCTCCTGCCTGGCCATGAGGTTGGCTCTGGGCCTTTGTGCCCGACCTGGGCGGGAATCCAGGGGCAGACACCCCACTGCAGGCTTTGCTGGAGGGGAGAGGAAGCCTTGAGGGATGGGGCGAGTGCGGCCCAGCAGTGGAGCTGTGCTGCTGCTGGTGTTGCAGTCTGCTCCCAGGGCTCACCCGCTGCTTCTCTTGTCCCAGCTGCTGCTGGACTTCACCAGATGCGAGAGAGAGGCTGTGAGGGAGAGGGCCATGGCAAGGATCGATGTGCTGACCCGTGTGCTGTCCGACTATTCCACTCTGCAGGTAAGGACCAGGCCCCCTCCAGCCAGGCCATGCCCCCATCCCTGCTGCTCTCCATGCCAGGGCTGCTGCCCACATGGCTGCTCGGAGAGACGGGGACGCAGGGCTCTGCAAAGCCTGCACTCTCCAGCAATCCAGCCCTGGGCAGACTCTCGGCTGGGGGGCTGTGGCACCACCTTTGTGCCCTCAGCCCTTCTGCTCATGCCTCCCTCATCCAGGCCCATGCCAACGTCAGAAGAGGCACTGCTGGACCTGTCTGCTCTGGGGAGATCCAGCTCCCGCTCCTAGGAAAGCTGCTGGGGCGTCTCATCCTTTTCCGGTTCTCCGAGGAACAGACAAGCTGTGCAGCTTTCCATGCTCTTTTTGCCCTGGCTGACTTCATCTGTAAGTAAAAAAGGCAGAACAGTGCTGGCCTTCGTCGCTCTGCACACAGACATCTCCTGAGAGTTCTACTTCCTTACCTCCTTTGCCCCTCCCAACTGCTTCCCAGAGCTTCCCAGCTGACACTTTGCTGCAGAGGCTGAGTGCTCTGCTCAAGGCCAGCATCTGTTTGCTACTGATCTCCTTCCTCCCCTTCCTTTCAGGATCTTGCAGCCCGCTGGTTTGTGGGCCCTACAGCCAAAGTTCCTCTTGACTTCCCTGTCCCAAAGCCACGTCTTCCCTGGTGGGGAAGAGCAGATCCCCCACCCTGGCTGGTCCCTCCAGTGCCTATAGCAAGAAGCTGTTCCTGATGCCCTCCCGAAATCCTGGACTGCTCCTGTCCTGCCCCCTTGCCAGCAGATGCCAGGGCAGTTTGGTGAGCTTGCTGGCAAAGCTGCTCTGCCTTCCTGACTCTTGTGTGTTTGCCCCGGTGTTTAGTTGAATCCAGGCTAAAGGACAGAGCAGACCAAGTCCACCGGGAAGCCGTGACCACCTCCGCGCTGTGTTCTCTGAGCGCCAGGGACTGTGCCAAGGTAAGGAGCTGTGCCCTTGCTGGGACTCCTGTCTGTGGCACCAGCAGGGCACTGGTGGGAGCCAAAGGACCCCGCAGCAGTGAGGCTGGCGTGCCTTCAGCTCCCTGGGGAGAGGGTTCCCGCCGTCCTTGAGCAGGGACAGCACGAGGGCTGCACTCCAGTGTCCCAGCAGCAGCTTCAGCCCCAGCAGGAGCTCCAGTGCTCCTGGCCACCAGCAAGTCCCTGGTTCTTGGTGGGGCCAGCAGCCTGTGGCCATGAGCCCTCCTCCCCCAGCAGGAGGGCCCTCTCTGCTCATCTTCTGCCATGCAGGGACTGCAGGCACTGCTGCCAGCTTTGCTGTGGGCACTGCTGTCAGCAGTGGTGGGCACGTCCGGCCAGGGCCCCTCGAGCTGCTCAGCCAAGCAGCACCGTCAGGGCACTCAGCGTGACATGTCTTCCTTCCTTGCTGCCATAGGCCTTTGGAAAATACCTGTGGTCCCACGAGAGGACAGACGTCATCCTCGTGGCCATCGAGGCCATGGGAGATGCCAGCATCCTCGACCAGCAGGTGCCCAGCAGCCTGCTGGAGGTGGCCTTGGAGGACCCGGACGTCTGGCTGACAGATGTAAGTGGCCTGTGGCTGCATTGTTGTGCCCTTCAGCCCTCTTGGGCCTTGTTCCTCCCTGCATCCCTCCCTCCCGAGCACAGGGGACTTGGGCCCCCCCAAGCCACCTCAAGGCAGCAGAGAGGAATGGGAAGGGCAACTGAGCACATGGCTGCACTCTGGGGGCAGTGCCATCCTCACCTGTATCCCCTGCAGGCGCCCAAGATAGTCAGCTGCATCCTTGAGAGCCTGCCATACTGCAGCACACAGGCGGCGTGGGAGAAAGCGGAGTCACTGCTTCGCCTGATGACCAACCTGTACCCCACCACAGTGGTCATCCTCCTGTGTAAGGCGGCTCTTCAAGGAGACAGGTACTGGCCCTGACGGCCTTGAGGGTGGGCTTGTTCCCTGTGGGGAGAGGGACCCCGAGACTCTCTGGCTGCCAGAGCCAAGGAATGCTGCAGGACAGCCTGCAGAGTCAGGCCCTCCATCCCCCCACACTTTCCAGCCCTGCTGGCTGGGCTGGCTTCACAGCAGCCAAAGCTGGCCCAGCCAGCCCAGAGCCAGCCCGGTGCTCCAGCCCCACGGGGAACACGCCCTCAGCCCCGTCCTGCCCGCGCGGGCAGGGCCCCCGGGGACGCGCAGCCAGGGCTCCAAGGGGCAGGTTCTGGGGGGCTGCTCCAGGCCACAGCCCTGGGGCTGAGGCAGCCCTGCTGACAGCGCTCTGCCTTCCAGCACTGCGCCGGAGCTGTGGGAGCTGATGTCCTCCATGCCGGAGACGCTGGCCAAGATCTTGGAGGACTTTGCCAACCTGCTGCGCAGACAGTGCTTCCGCTGCTCCGCAGAAGGCCCCCGCACCCAGCCCATGGCTGTGAGTGACCACTAAAGGCCCTGGTCCCCTCCCACCAGCCCTGCAGGCTCTGCCGGCCCCTCACGGCTCTGTTTGCTCCTGCAGTCGTCCTCCAGGAAGGCTGAGTGGGAGGAGTTGGCTGAGGAGCCCGACTCTGTCGAGAGCCATCAGGGCTGTCCAAACGTGAGGACGGCCAGGCTGCTGCTGGAAGGGCTCGTCGGGCTGTCGCAGAGAGCCGAGATGGTGAGCAGGGCGGTGTCAGGGGCAGCCCTGTCGGCAAACGGGGGCTGGGGCTGTGTGGAAAGCAGTGGCTTGGCCTGGCCTGGCACTCCCAATGTGGGGTGACTGCTCCAAACACCCTCCCTGCCACGGTGGGGCCTGGGGTGGCTGCCTGAGGAGCTTTTCAGGCATGGCCCTCTTCACCCAATGGACATTCTCTTCTCTCTCCAGGCCAGAAACATTGAACTCTTCCTGCTGGGCATGATGAAGATCCTGCAAGTTGGCAGCGAAGACGCCCAGATGAAGATCCTGCTGGCCTTGCAAAACGTTCTGCCTCAGCTGAAGAAGACCAAGGCCAGCTTCATCGCTGTGCAGCTTGTGGGGAGGCTCCTGCCCCTCTTTGACTCGGTAAGGCTGAGGTGGAGCCTGAGCCCCTCAGATGGGTGCTGGGCAATGACAGCTGCCCTGCAGCCCAGCCCTGCGAGCAGCACTTGGAGCCAGCTCCACTCCCCTGGGCTCTCCTGGGATGGCTTCTGGGCCGTGCAGCCCAGTGCTCCTTCTTCTGGGATGTGAGGCCGGAGCCGCTGCCCTCCCCGCAGCCATGATGACGGCCCTCTTCACTGTGGGCAGGGAGCTGCTGTTTGCAAAGCTCCCTTTTCCTGCTTCCTGCCAGGAGTGCAGCGAGCTGCGAGAGCTGTCCATCCGCATGCTGACGGAGCTGCTGCAGTTGGTGGTGGGCAGGGATGAGAAGAGGATGAGGAAGGAGGTGTGGTGGGCACTGGTGCCTCTCCTCTTCCGCATGAGCGACCAGGTCCCCAGCGTGGCCAAGGTACAGCGCTGAAGGCTGAGCCCTGACACACAGAGGGCTGAGCTGACACCCCCCAGGGCTCCTGGGCATCGGGGCAGGGGCTGCTGGCAGCGGGCAGCGCTCCCCCAGCACAGCCCGGGGGAAGGTCCGTGCGGAGCCAGCGCCAGCAGGGCCGGAGAAGCTGGCACGGCCCTGGGCAACACCTGCCCTGCCTGCTCCTGCAGGGCTCGGCAGCAGCCCGTGACCACCACGGCCTGAGCAGGGGCATCCCCACAGGCTGTGTCAGAGGCCAGGCCTTTGAGCCTCCATGCCTGTCCCCCAGGGCTGTCCCCAAAAGGCTCCCAGACATTTGGGCTAGGGCATGTCCCAGCTCCCTAAAGGCAGGATCCCCCAGGAACAGAGCCAAGATGTCTCCTTGCCCAGGCCCCCGGGCCATCTCTCAGCTCCTGCTGTCCTGCAGGCCTCCAGGGAAGCCCTTCTTGCTGCCGCCGAGCTGCTGAAGTGGAAGACGCTCAAGCACCTGCTGCAGAGAGAGCGGCTGTGGGAGCTTGGAGCGTGCTTGGTAAGGACAAGCTGAGGGGCCTGGGCTGGGGGAGGGCTGCCCCCATGCCATGTCTGGGCTGGGGGCTCTGCAGCTGGGCAGAGCCTGGAGCTGCATCCCTCTTGCTGCCCTCAAGAACAGAGCCCCAGGGGCTCTTCTGCTGGCCCCTGTCCCTTCCCTGGAGCCAGCAGGAGGGGAGGCCTCTGCGTCCCAGGGGGTGCTGACGGGAGGCACTGCTCCAGCCAACTGCCCCAGTGACAGCCCTGCAGAGACATGCCTTGTTCTCTCTGCAGCTGCAGAACAGCAGGAACAGGGCTGAAGAGTTCATCCACCAGAGCCTGCCCTACCTGCAGGACCCTCAGGCCAACGTGCGCCTGGCGGCCGTCAGGTTCATCGGTGAGTGCCAGCCCCTGCAGTGCCTCTGGGGGCAGCCTGGCCCCTGTGCCACTGCTGCCCCAGCAACGAGGGGCAGTCCTGGGGCTGCCCCACCAGTGCCCAGCCACCCCGGGCAGGGCCTTGCCTCCCTCTGCCAGCCCTGCCCACGCAGCGGGGCTTGGTGGCCGCCTTGCTCAGTCCCACTGCCCTGAGCTTCTGGGGGCTCCTGGGCTCAGCCCTGCTGAGGGGGAGGAGGGGAGGACTGGGGGCCCTGCTGCTGGGAGCAGGCTGGGGAGCAGGGGCTAATGGAGCTCTGTGCCCAGGACTCATCACACGGCGCCTGAGGGAGCAGACCACGGACAGTCAGGCTGACATCCTGAGCGGTGAGTGGGGAGCGAGGTCTGTCGGGAATCCAGAGGCTCTCTGCAGACGGGGGGTTTGATCTGGGCTCTGTTTCTTTCCCTCACAGCACTTCAGCCCTTGGAGAAAGACTGGGACATCTCTGTCAGCTCCCTGGCAGTTCGGACAACCTCCATTCTGAGGAGTCCTTGCGTGCAGCAAAGACCAAGAGGCCTCCTGCGAGCACTGCGCTGCTGCTGGCCGTGAGCCCGGCAGAGCTGCAGCTTGCCTTGGCTGAAGGACTGGGGCTCAATAAAGCTGCAACAACGTGCCCAAAGCCCTGGTGTCCTTCAGCTGCGCGGTGCTGAGTGTGCCGAGCCGACCGCATCCTTCCTGGGCTGTCCCGCAGGCAGCGGGATGCTCCCCCCTCAGCACCCCTGCCCCCAGGCTTGTGGGACAAGCTGAGCCCTGGCTGGGGCTTTCCCCGGGAGAAACCACCTTGGCTAAAGGACAAGCTGCTGCCCGAGCCTTCTCACCCCATTTCAGGGCCGCTGCCAATGTCACCCTGCCCTCTACCACTGTGAAGCTATTCCCCCTTGTCCTGTCACTCCAGGCCCTCGTCCAAAATCCCTCTCCAGCTCCCTTGGAGCCTCATTTAGGAACTGGAAGGGGCTGGATGATGTTCAAAAAGGCCAAGTGCCGGGTCCTGACCTTTGGCCACAACAACCCCCTGCAGTGCCACAGGCTGGGGCCACAGTGGCTGGAGAGCAGCCAGGCAGAGAGGGACCTGGGAGTGTGGATTTACAGGAAGCTGATCATGAGTCAGAGTGTGGCCAGGTGACCAGGAGGGCCAATGGCATCCTGGCCTGGATCAGGAACAGCATGGCCAGCAGGTCCAAGGAAGTGATTCTTCCCCTGGACTCAGCGCTGGTGAGACCACACCTGGAGTGCTGTGTCCAGTTCTTGGCCCCTCAGTTCAGGAAGGATATTGAGGTGCTGGAGCAGGTCCAGAGGAGGGCAGCGAGGCAGGGGAAGGGACTGGAGCACAAGTCCTATGAGGAGAGGCTGAGGGAGCTGGGACTA
Organism: Chiroxiphia lanceolata; assembly: GCF_009829145.1. Lineage (NCBI taxonomy): Eukaryota > Metazoa > Chordata > Aves > Passeriformes > Pipridae > Chiroxiphia > Chiroxiphia lanceolata. Next base: position 160,420 of record NW_022476504.1, on the reverse strand, counting down.
TTCAGCCTGGAGAAGAGGAGGCTCAGGGGAGACCTCCTCACTCTCTACAACTCCCTGCCAGGAGGGTGTAGCCAGATGGGGGTTGGTCTCTTTTCCCAAGCAACCATCAGCAAGACAAGAGGGCTCGGTCTCAAGCTGTGCCAGGGGAGGTTTAGGTTGGATATTAAAAAGAATTTCCTTACAGTGAGGGTGATCAGGCATTGGAATGGGCTGGGCAGGGAGGGGGTGAAGTCAGCATCCTTCGTGGTGTTAAAGGTGAGACTGGATGTGGCATCAGTGCCATGGTCTGGGAAGCACGGCGGGGTTGAATCAAGGGTTGGACTTGATGATCTCGGTGGTCCCTTCCAACCCAGCTGATCCTGTGATTCTACAATTCCATGATTCTATGATTCCATGATTCCATGATTCTATGATTCCATGATTCCGTGATTCTATGATTCCACGATTCTGTGATTCCATGATTGTATGATTCTGTGATTCTATGATTCCATGATTCTACGACTCCATGATTTCATGATTCTATGATTCCATGATTCTATGATTCCATGATTCTATGATTCCATGATTCTATGATTCTGATCCCATGATGCTATGATTCTATGATTCCATGATTCTATGATTCCATGATTCCATGATTCTATGTTTCCATGATTCCATGATTCCATGATTCTATGATCCCATGATTCTGTGATTCATGATTCTATGATTCTATGATCCCGTGATTCCATGATTCCATGAATTCATGATTCCATGATTCTATGATTCCATAATTCTACGATTCCATGATTCTGTGATTCTATGATTCCGTGATTCCATGATTCTATGATTCCATGATTCCATGATTCCATGATTCCGTGATTCATGATTTTATGATTCCATGATTCCATGATTCTATGATTCTATAATTCCATGATTCCATGATTCCGTGATTCCATGATTCTATGATTCTGTAATTCCATGATTCTATGATTCCATGATTCCATGATTCTATGATTCTATGATTCTATGATTCATGATTCTATGATTCCATGATTCTGTGATTCCATGATTCTATGACTCTGTGATTCCATGATTCTATGATTCCATGATTCCGTGATTCCATGATTCCATGATTCCGTGATTCCATGATTCTATGATTCTGTGATTCCATGATTCTATGATTCCATGATTCCGTGATTCCATGATTCTATGATTCTATAATTCCATGATTCTATGATTCCATGATTCCATGAATCCATGATTCCATGATTCTATGATTCATGATTCTATGATTCCATGATTCTTTGATTCCATGATTCTATGATTCTGTAATTCCGTGATTCTATGATTCCATGATTCCATGATTCTATGATTCTATGATTCATGATTATATGATTCCATGATTCTGTGATTCCATGATTCTATGATTCTGTGATTCTATGATTCCATGATTCCATGATTCCATGATTCCGTGATTCCGTGATTCCATGATTCTATGATTCTGTAATTCCATGATTCTATGATTCCATGATTCCATGATTCTATGATTCTGTGATTCCATGATTCTATGATTCCATGATTCCATGATTCCATGATTCTATGAAACTGTGATTCCATGATTCTATGATTCCATGATTCTACGATTCCATGATTCTACGATTCCATGATTCCATGATTCCATGATTCCGTGATTCCATGATTCTATGAATCTATAATTCCATGATTCTACGATTCCATGATTCTGTGATTCCATGATTCTATGATTCCATGATTCCATGAATCTATGATTCTATGATGCCATGATTCTATGATTCCATGATTCCATGATTCTATGATTCTGTAATTCCATGATTCTATGATACCATGATTCTATGATTCCGTGATTCTATGATTCCATGATTCTATGATTCTATAATTCCATGATTCTATGATTCCATGATTCCATGATTCTATGATTCCATGATTCTATGATTCATGATTCTATGATTCCATGATTCTGTGATTCCATGATTCTATGATTCTGTGATTCCATGATTCTATGATTCCATGATTCCATGATTCCATGATTCCATGATTCCGTGATTCCATGATTCTATGAATCTGTGATTCCATGATTCTAAGATTCCATGATTCTATGATTCCGTGATTCTATGATTCTATGATTCCATGATTCCATGATTCTATGATTCTATGATTCCATGATTCTGTGATTCCATGATTCTATGATTCTATGATTCCATGATTCCATGATTCCACGATTCCATCATTCCATCATTCCATGATTCTATCATTCCATGATTCTATGATACCATGATTCCGTGATTCCATGATTCTATGATTCCATGTATCCATGATTCTGTGATACTATGATTCCATGATTCCATGTTTCTGATTCCATGATTCTATGATTCATGATTCTATGATTCCATGATTCTGTGGTTCCATGATTCTATGATTCTGTGATTCCATGATTCTATGATTCCATGATTCCGTGATTCCATGATTCCATGATTCCGTGATTCCATGATTCTATGAATCTGTGATTCCATGATTCTAAGATTCCATGATTCTACGATTCCATGATTCTACGATTCCGTGATTCTCTGATTCTATGATTCCATGATTCTATGATTCTACGATTCCATGATTCTGTGATTCCGTGATTCTATGTTTCTATGATTCCATGATTCCATGATTCCACGATTCCATCATGCCATGATTCTATCATTCCATGATTCTATGATGCCATGATTCCGTGATTCCATGATTCTATGATTCCATGTATCCATGATTCTGTGATTCTATGATTCCATCATTCCATGATTCTACGATTCCATGATTCCATGTGTAACAGTTCATTTGGATACATGTCCGGAATAAAGACAAGTGCCAGAAATATTCAAACACACACACTATCTTTTATTACAGTGAGAATAATAATAGTAGTAATAAGCTTAGCAAGAGGAATCAAAAACTAAAAAAGGGATACAAAATAACTACCTTATCGGGTCACATTAAAACAAATACTATGAACAGCATTTAATACAGTATTAACTAGTGAAAAAAGGGGGGGTTAAAGGGATATCAAAAAAGGGATCTTAACACAATATTATGGATAACTATTAACACAATATTGGTTAGTAAAAAGGGAAATGAAAGGGGAAATATTATGAACAACTTAACAATATTCAATAATAAAACGGGGAATTAAAGGAACACTAAAAGGATATTAAAAAGAAAAGTTTGTTCTCTCAGTTCCTTCCTCTCAATAAACTGTGCTGACCCACACAGACAGGCCAGGGCTGTCAGGATCTGCAGCAGTTGGTCGGTGCCCGTGCTTAGCGGGCGTCCCCATGGAGCAACACAGTCTCGGTGGTAGGATGAGTATTGCTCACCCCAGCAGTCCTGACACCCCATTTTATCAGCTCCACATTACACCACGTAGGGCCAGTACCCAGTATAAGGTGATGCCTGAATGGCAGCCAAACCCCGCCTGTTCATCACCTGAGAGCAACACTCTGTGCATGCCCTGCTGTAGGGCAAGGGGCCGGCGACCCCTGCCCACAGAATCTTCCTCCCATCATCATCTTTCTCACCCCTGTGTATGACCTCTACCATTGTGTTTCAAGGGTAGATGTATCCATCTTGCAGTATGTAGCAAAACCAAGGAAGAACTGAGCTCTGATAATAGGAGATATCAAGCTGACTTGCTAAAAAGCACAATGGACCTTACAATTAGCTTGTGCCATGAAGTTACATTGTACCATACTCTAGCTGGTTTCACATCCTAATACTATTCCTTTCTCACGCCTCTATGCTCCACTGATCATCCAGTTCAAAAGTACCCCCCTTACAGCATCCTCCTGTTTACCGTGACCAGCCTTTTCATCCCTTTTCTCTCTGCTTTCTCACACTTGTTCCTTCACAAACCACCATGATCTCACCATTTCCCTTCCTTTGGTTCTTCATTAGAGATCTCACCACAAGCCTTGCACAGTCTCCAAATGTGCTTTCTTGTTGCCCATCATAAGATTCAAACCCCAAAGAAAATCCTCCATCTTCTACTGGCAAGGTCATCCTGGGAGGCTCTTCCATTGACCCATTTAGTGAAACTTCCACACGGAGGTGTTGGAACTTTACTTGAATTGATTTTTTACCTTTTGGGTTTACAATGGCTTCTCCAAAAACATGGTAATTCTTGTCCTAGCAACAGAAATTCTTTGGAGAAGGAGTCTGGGACTCAAAGAATCAAGAATGGATTGGCTTGGAAGGGACGTAAAAGCTCATGAGGTCCAAGTCCCTGGACACGGTAAGTGACATCTTCACTAATTCAGGCTGCTCAAAGATCCTGACCTTGGACAAATCCAGGGATGGGACATCCTCTTCTGTTGCAGTTCTTGCAATCCCCATTGGTAAGTATTTCTTCATTTTCTCCAATAGAAACCTCCCCTATTTCATTTCAAAACCATTGTCCTGTGTTCTGCCACTACAGGCCTTGATAAAAAGTATCCCTGTGACTATCTTAGACCATGTTTTCATCTGCAGACACCTTGGAGAGTGCTCAGAGATGTCCCACGAAGGGGTTTGGAGGTCTCAAACATATGACCACTGCACAGGGGCAAAGGAGTGGTGGGTTCAGTGGTGTGCAGGCAGAGGACAGCAGAGAACCCTGGGAGTGCTTGAAGAGTCGCTTCAGAGAGGGTGGATGCTTTTGTTGTAGCAGAAAACAGCACGAGAAAAAAAGAATTAATGGCAAGTGCAGCTGGGGAGGTCCAGGCTGGCACGAGGAGAAAAGAATTTCCCTCCAAGAGCAGTTCTGTGATCCAACACCTCACCCAGAAAGAGTCTGGATGAGCCCAAGGCTTTGTGTGTGCAGGAAGAGCCAGGGAGGACGCAGAGATGTCAGTGCAGGAAGGTGCCAGCCAGGTGGGGCAGCCGGGGGGATGATGACAGCCTGCAGGGAAAGGGGCAGGGCATGGACACCGTAGGACAGCCTGGGCTGGAGAGGAGACAGGGAGGGGGAGAAGCTGAAAGGCCCTGACACAGCCACCTTCTGCAGGCCTTTGGCCAGGGCTGCTGTCTGTGCCCCTGAGGCCAGGAGGAGGGGAGTGGCCCTTGCAGCCCTGGGGCCTCGTGGCCTCCTTGTCCCTGCTCAGCAGCCTGGCAGGTGCCACCCCATGGTCCTGCCCTTGGCATTGCACATCCCACATCCCAGTGCCCCAGGAAGAGCCCTGAGGAATGAGTCAGGGAAAGGATCTGCCTTCCCAGGGGCTGAGTGTCAGGGCTTGGCCCTTTGGATTAAGAAAACAAGTCAAGGTTTATTCAGCATCAGAGCCACCTTTCCCTTGCTTGTCCATCCTTGGCATCACTGTCTGCAGTTTTCTGCTCTAACTGGAACCTGGGGACACGTTCTCAGTTGTGTCCCTCAGTGAGACTCACTAGCACTAAAGGAAACTTTAGTGTTTCCATCTCACTTTGACTTCTTGAAAAGTTGTTTGAACTTCCTCTCAGGGACTGAGTCTCATGTAAACAACATCAAACCCCCTGAGGGTCATGAAATGCCTGGGGCTGTTGCTGTGCTGCTGAGCTGGGCTGGGCTCCTGGCACACAGGGAGCTCCTGGCAAGCAAGAAGAGCTTCAAAGAGACAGCTCTGCTGGTGAGCAGCTCCTCTGCACAGCCCAGCAGGGCTGAGGGCACTGCCTGCAGCACCAAGGGCAGGGGAGTGAGGCAGAGAGAAGTTAAAGTCTTTCAGACATAGGAAGATGCTGAGACCTCACTGGGGGAGAATTTTTAACAGATCTTGGCACAGGAAGTCTGTTCATGCAGGGCAATGGGACTGCAGCTTTTGGAGGCATCTGGGAAAGCTGGCACTGCCCACCAACTACAGATTCTCTAAGTGCAACTCTGAGAGTATCTGGAGTGTAGAGGAGGAGGACATGCTCAGAGCTTCAGCTCCCTCTCAGAATATTTCCAAGACGAAGATTTTTATAAGGCTAAGGAAATTTCCTGAGATTGTGTTTCCAGTTTCCTACTTTCGAGGAATGGGAGGAATAAATCATTAAGAAAGTATTAATTTTGACAAGTCCCTGAGACATCTGAACTGTGAGTGCTCAGTAAGTCTGTCTGAGCTTCCTAATGTGCTTTCAGCTACTGCTCTACCTGTGGACAACACGAGCATCACCTCTGCTAGACCCATCAGGAGTAGTCTGAGATGTCCTTTTTGCACCTGCGATCGGAATATGACCCCTACCAGTGCAGCCTGTGGTGCTGGGGAAGGAGCTCAGTCCCCTTAAATCAAATGCCATCATAAGGACACTTGGCTGTCTCCCTGAGGTTTCCTTCCAAGCTGTGAACTCCCCTCCAGGTTGGAAAACTGTCCCTTAACATCTCCTTGTTATGTGAAACCCCTGTACAGAAGTACTGTTGAGTAGGGACCCAGCACTGGAGCTGAAGGAAGATCTCCTAGGAAATCCAAAGGCTGGCTGTGTGTGACATGGGGAGTGTCTGTAGAATACAGCTTTGACTTTGTTTAGATAAGTCCACGCTAACTGGTCTCTTATTGTCTTCTTCTCCTGTGTTGGAAACAAATACCCAGAGGCAGCAAATGTCCAACAGCAGCTCCCTTACCCAGTTCCTCCTCCTGGCATTTGCAGACAGGCGGGAGCTGCAGCTCCTGCACTTCTGGCTCTTCCTGGTCATCTCCCTGGCTGCCCTCCTGGCCAACGGCCTCATCCTCAGCGCCGTAGCCTGCGACCACCACCTGCACACCCCCATGGGCTTCTTCCTGCTCAACCTCTCCCTCACAGACCTGGGCTCCATCTGCACCACTGTCCCCAAAGCCATGCACAGTTCCCTCCAGAACAACACAACCATCTCCTACACAGGATGTGCTGCACAGCTGTTTCTCTTTACCTTTTTCATGTCAGCAGAGTTTTCCCTCCTCACCATCATGTGCTACGACCGCTACGTTGCCATCTGCAAACCCCTGCACTACGGGACCCTCCTGGGCAACAGAGCTTGTGCCCACATGGCAGCAGCTGCCTGGGCCACTGCATTTCTCTATTCTCTGCTGCACACAGCCAATACATCTTCCCTGCCCCTGTGCCAGGGCAATGCCCTGGGCCAGTTCTTCTGTGAAATCCCACACATCCTCAAGCTCTCCTGCTCACACTCAGGTTACCTCAGGGAAATTGGGCTTCTTATGATTAGTGGCTGTTTAGTGTTCTGTTGTTTCATTTTCATTGTTTTCTCCTATGTGCAGATCTTCAGGGCTGTGCTGAGGATCCCCTCTCAGCAGGGACGGCACAAAGCCTTTTCCACCTGCCTCCCTCATCTGGCCGTGGTCTCCCTGTTTATCAGCACTGGCGTGTTTTCAAACGTCAAGCCTCCCTCCATCTCCTCCCCATCCCTGGATCTAGCACTATCAGTTCTGTACTCAGTGGTGCCTCCATCACTAAACCCCTTCATCTACAGCCTCAGGAACCAGGAGCTCAAGGATGCCCTGAGAAAAATGATATCTGGATGCTTTTCAGGAGCCTGTTTACTGGTGTGTAGCATTCAGAATGGGACGCCTTAATGGCCCAGCCTTCCTGCTGAGGTTTTCCTTGGAGGTCATCGGATTGTTCTGGCAATAATTTTCTGTGCAATTAAATATTATTATGCATCTGCCTTCGAATTTAGTGTCTACCCACTAAATTTGACCCAGATGGGTATAAATGATGAATTGTGCCCTCTGAGTATTTAAACAAAATAAAGGACCCTGCAGTGCCTTCTTTGTCCACAACCCTTCTTCTTAGATGTTCCCAAAGGACAGTACACTGCAGGACAGGGGGTATTTGCAAAGGGGAAGGGGACAATAATCCCAGCCCAGCAGCACTGCCAGGGAGCAGCAGGGCTTGGTCTTTGCAGAGCTGCTCTCTTGCCACTTCCACACTGTCCTCCTGAGCCCCTTTCTCGCTGTAAGGCCTGAGTGCTCTCTGAGCACAGTCCTGGGGGCTGGAAGCCCTTGGAGCACAGGCAGGGACAGGCCCTGGGAACTTGTGAAGCAGAGCTGGACTCCCTTCCAGCATCTCCAGGATGCTGTGGGATCTTCTGAGGGCACTGCATGGACTGGGTCACTTCTTCTGTGACCTTGCTGCAGGGCTGGAACTCTCCTGCAGTGTCCCCATGACACTCCTGCTCTCTGCTTTCCAGGTTCCCATTTCAGATCCAGTCTTCCCCTCCTGTTCCCAGGGACATCCTGGGAGTGCTTCAGAGCTGCCATCCTGGGGCAGCTCCTGCCCAGCGTGGGCAGGCACAAGGTCTCTCCAGCTGCTCCTCTCCCCTCCCCAGTGCCACTGTTTTCTGCAGCCTCCTCCTCCTTGCCCAGCACAGCCCTCCTGGCACAGTTGGACACAGCCCTTGTTCTACCCCCTCCTCAGGCACCTGCCCAACCCCCTCAGCTCCAGCCTGAGGGCCAGAAACCTTCAGGGCAGGGAGGCACCAGGGAAAATGCTGAGGAAACCTTTCAGCTGCACTCAAATCCAATTGGAGGGGTTGGCCTGGAGGAAGAAATCCCTTTTACGTCTTCAGAACCACCAGAATCAACTTGTGTTGTGTCCTGGGCACTCCTCTGGAAGTGTGGGCTATGGAAAAGGTTTTGGTGTCAGGGCTATTGAGAAGGCTGGGCAGTGTCACTGGGAGACCTCTCCCAAACCCTTGGAAAGGCCAGAGCCAGCCCAGAGCTTCCTGGGGCCTTGGCAAAGGCAGACATGGAAGCAGTCTGCAAACAGGGCAGTAAGGAGGGTTGGCAGAGTTCCAGACTGCTCAGGCTGGGAAGGGGATATGGCAAGTCCTCCTGCATCCATTGCCAGGCATGGGAAGGACAAGGTAGGGATTGCAGAACCCCTGTGGGAGGAAAAAGAAGGGGATGTTTTGTGCCTAGACTTTATCAAGGCCTTTGACATGGTCTGCTGTGGTGTCCTTATGGCCAGACTGGTGAGAGCTGGAGTGAAGAAGTGGAAGATGTGGTGGGTGGGAAGTTGGCTGAATGAAGAGTGTCCAATACAATCCATGGTACAAAGTCCTCTTGGCAGCAACTTCCTGGTGAAATCCCTCAGTGACCAACCCTTGAACACTACTGTAGAACATCTTTATTATCTCTCTGTACATTGGGACAAAATGTGTTTTCAAGTCCTTTGTGGATGATGCCAAATTTCAGGGAGCCCTTGAGCTATCTGTCCTGGTTTAAAGACATATATTGAGGTAGGAACTCCAATAAAATGAATTCACTCCTCTTTTATTCCCCACCAGTACAAGGAGACAAAATACAAGGAGGTATAAGTGAAAACAATAAGAGTTTACTGACAAGAAATACAGCAGCCAAAACAGCAATAACAATAGAACAGTTCAAAGCATCAGCAGAGAGAGAAATTGCCTCCTCTCCTCCCTTTCCCCAACTCCCTTTTGTAAACAGATAAAAACAGGGATCAACATGTGCCTCTCTTCTCCCTTGTCCCCCGAATGGACAAAGAACAAAAAAGAAAACAAGGGGAAAGAGGGGGTAAAGAAAAATCTGGGAAACTCTCTGGTCTGAGATCAGTTGTGCTGCCCAAGAACACGCTGACTCCAGAGGTGTCCAAGCGGGGCAGAGCCGGCGACTCCGGTCCGTGTGGCGGCGGGGAGGAGGCAGCGGCTCTACTTGATTCCATGGAGTTCTGGGCAGGCACAGTGGCCCCTTGGTTCCAGGAGGTTCTGAGATATCTTCCTTTTGTTCCAAAGAGACCCCACATGTCACAATGGTCCCTTGGTTCCATGAGATTCCACAGTGTCCCTGCATTCCTTTGGTTCCATGAGGCCCTGCAGTGTCACGGTGCCACTTGATTCCGTGACCTTACAAAGAATCAGAATGGCCCCTTGATTTAAGGCCAACTGCACATGGGGCTGCCTTAGGGGGAGTGTGGGCACCCAGACAAGGGAGTTGTCACCCCCTGGACTCAGCCCTGGGGTCACCACATCTGGACTGGTCTGTCTGGGTATGGGGCTCCCCATTCTGGAAGAATGAGGAAGAACTGGAGAGGGTCTAGAGGAGATCTGACAGGATGGAGCTTTTCTCCATACTGGAAATACAATGAAATCTCCACAAAGAGTAGCGTGGAAGATTCAGACTGAAGATGAAGAAGAAGAAATGTCACTCAACGAGGATCCTTCTGATGCAAGAGGTCCCCCCAGAGGGAGTCAGGATCAGCCCATGGCTTTGTGTTCCAGGGAACAGCCAGAGCTGGTGCAGAGACATCAGGGAGGGTCGAGAAATGCTGCTGGGAGGGGGGTGGGAAAGCAGGAGGGGTGTGTGCAGCCTGCAAGGCCAGAGCAGCAGCAGGGCCAGGGCAGGACAGCCTGCAGGAGAGATGGCCAAGGGCTCTGGCAGGGCTGCAAGGCCCAAAGGCACCCAGGCCTTTGTCCCCTTGCCTCTGGCAGCTGCCTCTGCCACTCAGGCCACCACAACCAACTTGCCTGGCAGGTTCTGCACTTGGGTTCTGCCTCACCCCTCCCTCAGCAGCCTGGCAGGGGTTGCCCAGTTTTGGGCCTTTGTTGTTCCTCCCCCTCCCATCCCAGTGCCCCCCAAAGAGCCCTGAGCCAGCCGGGAGGGACAGGATCTGCTGGGCCAGGGCCTGGGGCTCAGGCCTTGGCCTTTGTGCTCCACGAAACCAAGGCAGGCTTTGCTCAGCAGTGCAGGGGCCTGCCCAGAGCCTTTGTCTGCCTGCACTCCTGGCCTCCAAGGAGCTGCTCCAAGGAGTCCCTGGGGAGGCTTTGGCAGTGCCCGCCCTCAGTGGGGCCCAGCAATGCTTCAAGGCACTTGCAGTTTGGCTTCTGACTTCTTCAGCAGCTGCTTCAATCTTCTCTCAGTACCTCAGGGTCATGGGCTGGGCTGCAAACACACCGTGGGGCTCATTAAAATGCAGAAATCCCTCAGGATGTCTTTGTCTTCCTTTAATTGTCTTCAAGACAATTTCAAAACAAGTCTTCAAAGTTTGTACTTTTTTTATTTTAATTCAATTATGGATATTTTTTAGTTCAGAGAAGAGGTGATAGAGATGTTCTCCATGTGATCTTGATGCTGAGTGTCTCCTCAGGAGATCCACACTGACCCTGGATGATCAACTTTGCTCCTCACCCCGCAACCTCACCAGTTCTGACATGGCCCATCTTGGACTGACAGCTGATGCAACTCCAAACACACTGTGGGACTCATTAAAACACAGAAAAACAAATTATTTCCCTTTCTTTTAATTGTCTTCAAGTCTTCAAGATTTCTACAGCTAATCAGAGTTGTTTTGTAGTTTAGCTAAGGAGGAAGATCTTAAAGTGGACGTCATGAAAAATATATATTTTTTGATGAAAGAGAATGATTTACACAGACCCTTGGGATGCAAGAGGGTCAGGACACAAAGGATTTTGATCCAAAGACAAGGGGGCAAAAGACATTAGTAGCACTTAATCATTGACCAATTGAACAATTATCAAGTGGTTCAACAGCATTTGCTAATATTTTAACAGTGACTGAATTCAAGATTCACAACAACAACATTCCCACCACAGTCAATTCACACCCACACCCAGGCAGAGATGTGTGGACACATCAAGAGCTGGCTGTGGAAAGGTCCCTCTCCCAAATTCTCCTCCTTGTCAGGGAAACACTCCCCCAAATCCCTTTGTGTTTGCCACCAGACAAGGGTCACAGCTGGAGGAGTGTTTGTGGAGGGGATCAGAATTGTCCTGGGCATCAGGGACGGTCTTTGGAGTGTTGCAAACTGGAGGGTTCCCGAGCTGGGAGAGGCTGCCAGAGGTGTCCCACTGAGAGGGAGGTGCTGGGGAGCTGCCAGGGCCTCCCTCAGCCCCGCTGGTTGTGGGCTCCCAAGGGGACTGGCTTTAGTTATCTGCTGAATTTCTATCCTGGTGTCAGGAATGACTGGAGTTTCCAAAATATTTGGGAATTGGATCCAAACTGTTCAATTTGGGCTGTGATTCAGGCAGGGAATATTCCAAGGCTTTCATGGGATGACCGATTATCCTGTGTTCCCCAACTTTTCCACTCTGGATTGTTCTCACCTGTATCATCCAGGAGCACCTGGTCCATTCCAGGGACACTTCACCACACCCTTGGTCCAGTCCAGGGACACTTTCCCACACCCCTGGTACAGTCCAGGGGCTCTTCATTGCTCAACTGGTTTGGTCAAGGCTTGTCAGGAGCTCCTGAGATCATCAACCAGGCCTGAGGAGAACAGGAAGAGGATGCACCAACACAGAGGCTTCTAAGAGAGATGGGGACAAACTTTTTGTAGGGCCTAGATATGGTGTGATCGGAAAAATGGTTTTAAACTAAAAAAAGCCAGGTTTGAAGTAGATATAACCAAGAGGTTTTTAAACTGAGGGTGGTGAAATACTGGCACAGGTTTCCCAAAGAGGTGATGCCTCATCCCTGGAAACATTCAAGATCAGGTTGGATGGGGCTCTGAACAACCTAATGTAAATGAACATGTCCTTGCTCATTTCAAGGGAGCTGGAATAGATGAACTCTGAAGTCCCCTTCTTACCAATACTCTTCCATCATTCTACTGGAGCCAAGGCTGACACAGGTTTCAGACTCAGCTGAGCGTCACCTTTGATGCCCCATCTGGCAGCTCTGCTAAAAAGCTGCTGCAAAGAACCTCCAGACCTAAAAGAGCTTTTGTGCTGGGCTTAGCTGTGGCTCTCAGGGCTGGGGGTTGGCTTTTGGCTGCCAGGTGCCCACCAAGGCTCTCTCTCCCTTCTCCTTCTCCACTCCCCTTGGTGCCTGCAGGGTTGTTTCTCCCCCATTTCTCTCACTCCTCTCTGGATTACAGCACCCTGGATTTTATCCTCTCTCCAAAAGGCTATCACAGAGGTGCCTCTGGAACTGCTTTTTGGCTCAGCTTTGGGCACTGGCTGGTCCATTTTGGAGCCACCTGAAACTGGTTCTCTCTGACACAGAGTCAACTCTTGATCTCCTCTTCCCTAAGGGAAACCTGCAGCCCCCTCCCTGCTACCAAACCTGATCCACAGGGTCATTCAAGTGCCCAGGAATAGAGGAGGTCATTGATCCCATTATTCCTCAGGCTGGTTAAACAAGACTTTGTCCTCTTCCTGTCCCTGACTGCAGGTTCTTTGTGTCAGAGCAGAGCTGGGCTGGACCTCAGCCGTGCTTTGCTCCAGAGCCTGCTGGGGTGGGGGCAGATGGCAATGGCAGAGGGACTGAGGTGGCCCAAGGAGAGCAAACTCTGCTGTCCCCAGGGCCAGAGAGACACAGGGCTGGGATGGGCAGCCTGGCAGGACAGAGCTTTGCTGCCTGGGGGGCTCTCTGTCACCGTGGAGGGCCCAGAGGCTTCAGGTGACTCTGATGTGCAGGAAGGACAAGGTGCTGATGGAAATGTCCTTGGCTTTGGACATCCTGTAATCCAGGAACACTGTGAAAATCACTGGTCTGTTCCTTGGCTGCAGCATCAAAGGGATGGATAAGGGTTATCAAGCATTGGAACAGAATGTCCAGGGAAGTGGTTGAGTCACCTCAGAATCATAGAATTGTTAAGGTTGGAAAAGACCTCTGAGATCATGGAGTGCAACCATTCACCCAACAGTGGCATCTTCACCACTGGACCGTGTCCTGAAGTGCCACAGTTCCATGTTTTTTGAACACTTCCAGGGATGGTGACTGTAAGACCCAAGGTTTGAGCTGTGAGCTCAGCAGAGGGATTTTATTTTGAAAAATATAAAAATCTTTGAAAAGAGTCTTCAGTTCTTTTAATAACTTGCGAGAGACCACAAGGGAGAAGACACTGCACATGTTTTCTCAAGTGGTCAAAAACCACACTTTTACTGGCAAACTTCAGGAACTAAGGGAGCTTGGCAAAAGGTTATAGGGCAACATTCAACCAGAATAGAGCATTCCCCAAAGCAGTGACTGATCACAGGCCAACCCATCCCAGTCAGCTGGATGGTTTATTGACAATGTGTCCCGAGGGGCGGCCCCTCCGATGCCATAGAAACCCCTCCCCTGGATTAGGAAACCTTTGGAATTCAGGAGCTGTTCCAGTGGAGCATGAAAATGAACAGCAATTTCCCTAAAGCCCAGAGCCAAGCAGAACAAAGGCAGGCCCCATCAGTGGCAGAGCAAAGGTCCCCCCATGGCTCTGTGCCTGTGGCCGCTGAGGCGGCAGCGCAGGCCCGAGGCGGTGCCGGGTCCCGGTGCAGCCGGGGCAGAGCGGCGGCTGCGCGAGCGGCAACCCCGGCGGTGAGTGCGGCAGCCCCGTGGCAGCGGCGGCTCCGGGCACAGAGGCCGGCGGCAGCCGCTGTGGCTCATGGAACCGAGTGGCCATTGGGACACTGCAGGGCCTCCTGGAATCCAGGGGCCGGTGAGACCCTGGGAAGCCTCTTGGAGCCAAGGGAACCCTGGGATGTTTTGGAACATCCTGGAATCAAAGACCCATTGTGACACTGCAGGGCCTCATGGAACCAATGGAATCTTGGGACATAGTGGAAACTCAAATCATCAGGGCCATTGTGACACTCCAGAACCTCATGGAACCAAGGATCTGTTGTGACACTGAGAGGTCTCATGGAACCAAAGGAACCCTGACAGTTTTTGCAACCTCATGGAATCAAGGGGCCGTTTCTGGCAGGATGCTCTGCTCTGATAATACCTAAACAATGGTCAGAGAATGCAAACAATGCAAACTCTCTGTAGTGAGTTACTGCTGGTGTCATAATGTTGGTTTTAATGTTGAATTATGCTAAACCCAAAATGCTTCATGAAACTTCAAACTTCAATCCTGCTTTTCGAAGCAGGATTTGACAGATAACCTCCTCCCTGGCCTGCAAATATGTCTGGCAGTCAAACTCTTTATAACTGTAAAAGCCCAGTCCAACTTTCCTGTGTCAGATTCTTCCCCAGACTTCCTTGAAGTGTGTGGAGCTTCTACCATGAAGCAGGGACAGCTCTTCATGGTCACTGCCCAGGGGTTAATTGAAAGAGAGAGAACTACCCCCTGTGGTTGTGGGGTGAGTTCCCTCAATCTCTGCTTCAGGATTGTTTCTTTTTGCTGGCTTTGATCCAATTGCTTTAATAGAATGACTTTGATAGACTGCACTGTCCTATCTTACACTATACTGCTAGGAGGTTTTGGCTTTTGTACTGTGCAGTAAATAATTCTATTTAAGGTCTTTCTTCTGTTCCTTGTCTGATCAATTGTCTAGTCATTTGTCATAATAAATAATTCATTTTATAGAAATATTTCTCATTTACCATCATTAAAACCTGCAGGACAGAGTGATTAAATTACACCTCTAGAATTCCTTCAATCGAAACCAAACTCTGAGCCTGAGATTGGATCCAGCCACCCCCAGGCTCCTCTCTGAAAAAGACTTTAGAAAGCAAGGGGGTCCTTTGTGCCCCTCGTAGCTCAACAAGGCGGCTTCTACCATCAACTTTGTCTGAGCCTTCCACCCCCCAGCCCCAAGCCGTGACACATGGGCATGTCTTGTGCATGCAGTGCAAACATGGACTCCTGAGCTGGTCATTTGCTGTCCCTCCTTGGAGGGAAGAACAAACCCAATGGCCTGGGGTGAGAGGCCAGTGCTGGCAGCGGCGTTGGCTGTGCCAGGGCACTGCTGGGTGCCCCCACCCTGAGCACTGCCCCCCTTGTGCTGGTCACTGCTGTTTTCCTCTGCAGGGCCTTGTGTTGGGCACATCTTGGAGAGCCAAGTGGAAAGCAGATGGAAGCTTTGAGGCCCTGGCCTGAGGAGATGCCCCTGCAGGATGGCAGTGCTGCTGCAGAGGTCAGCTCTGGGCCAGCAGTGCCCGTGGCTGTCCCTGCCTGCAGTCCCTGGACAGTCCTGCAGCAGGACTGGCACCGACTGCCAGAGCACTGAGGCCTCCAACAACACAGGGCTCTGCAGGACAGTGTGGAAGGGAAGGGAGAGGAGGCCATGCAGGAGAAGGGCTGCTGCTCCCTGGCAGTGCTGCTCTGCTGGGACTCTTTGGCCCAGCTCTGCACAGAGGTACCAACCCTGCAGCTGCAGAGAAGTCAGAGAGGAAAGATGTGAGGCAAACAAGCCAATGCAGAGTTCTTTATTTGGTTGAAGCACACAGTGAGTACAATTCCAAATTTGTACAGCCTGTGGGCCAGGCTAGAAAGGTAAACACTGAATTGAAAATGATGTTTATATATAAAAAGATATTTTTCTATATATCCTTACAGATATATTTGTATATATAAAGATTTTTTTATGTGAACAAATTCTCACAAAAATAACACTCTTATCAGAAGCAAAAAATAGAGAAGGTATGGTGGGCCTTAAATGAAGTCCATAACAGGATTGGTCTTTAATGAGGTACATAACATGTAGAAGAAGGAGAGTTTATTGCTTCTGAAAAACACCCAGTTATCAGTTTCCTCAGGGCATCCTTGAGCTCCTGGTTCCTCAGGCTGTAGATGAAGGGGTTCAATGCTGGAGGAACCACTGAGTACAGAACTGACAGGGTAAGATCCAGGGATGGTGAGGAGATGGAGGGGGGCTTCAGGTAGGCAAGGAATAACGTGCTGACAAACAGGGAGACCACGACCAGGTGAGGGAGGCACGTGGAAAAGGTTTTGTGCCGTCCCTGCTGAGAGGGGATCCTCAGCACAGCCCTGAAGATCTGCACATAGGAGAAAACAATGAAAATAAAACAACCAAACATTAAACAGGCAATAAGCACAGTGAGTCCAAGTTCCCTGAGGTAGCCTGAGTGTGAGCAGGAGAGCTTGAGGATGTGTGGGATTTCACAGAAGAACTGGCCCAGGGCATTGCCCTGGCACAGGGGCAGGGAAAATGTATTGGCTGTGTGCAGCAGAGCAATGAGAAAGCCAGTGGCCCAGGCAGCTGCTGCCATGTGGGCACAAGCTCTGCTGCCCAGGAGGGTCCCGTAGTGCAGGGGTTTGCAGATGGCAACGTAGCGGTCGTAGCACATGATGGTGAGGAGGAAAAACTCTGCTCCAAGAAAGAAGACAAGCAGAAAGGCCTGTGCAGCACATCCCATGTAGGAGATGGTTGTGGTGCCCCAGAGGGAATTGTGCATGGCTTTGGGGACAGTGGTGCAGATGCAGCCCAGGTCTGTGAGGGAGAGGTTGAGCAGGAAGAAGCCCATGGGGGTGTGCAGGTGGTGGTCACAGGCTACGGCGCTGAGGATGAGGCCGTTGGCCAGGAGGGCAGCCAGGGAGATGGCCAGGAAGAGCCAGAAGTGCAGGAGCTGCAGCTCCCGCCTGTCTGCCAATGCCAGGAGGAGGAACTGGGTGAGGGAGCTGCTGTTGGACATTTGTTGTTTCTTAGCATAGGGCCTGTTCAGAAAAGGAAAAGACAGGGAACAGTTAAGACAGACCTCTGTGAAAAAAACACTCCATTTCTAAAAGAAATCGATGTGTCAAATGTCACCAAATTCACTGCCAAAGAATCAGTTTTCCTCTGCTGCAGTGGGACATGAAACTTTTTTGGTAGAGATCCCACACACACAAGGAATGCCAGATGTAACAGACCTTGAATACAAAAGTTCCATCTCTACACTAATGACTCAGAAGAGCTGGGGCTGCAGAAAAGAAGCTTAGTCTGAAGTTAGAATAATTGTACCTGTGTTTTCTATTTTTACCATCACAACTGGGAAAGTTCCACTGCAGAAATTCTCATTTCTATGACCCAGCACACAGTGCCCAGCAGAGTTGCAGGGAAGGGCCCTGAGAGCTGCTTGAATGACCCTCCCCCAGGCCTTGGGGTCACTTGCCCCCCACTCCCTGCCCAGGGCTCTGCTGCCTGGAGCTGTCCCTGCCAGCAGCTGCTTCCCTGGGCCCAGGGCTGAAAAAGTGACACTGATGCTGCCTGTAAGACAATTTTAATGTCTGACACTCTCAGGTTCAATCTCCACAAATCTAACAGAGTTCATGTTTCAGTGTCTTCTCTTGTGCTCAGAGATTGATTTCTCTGTAACACACAGCACCCAGACAACCCAGAGTATAACACTGAAAGAACTGGTTCATTCTCTTGAAGGTAACCCCTGTCTGTCTGTGCCTCTTGCAAATACCTTCTGGGAAATTTCCTGCTTTGATCTGGAGCTGTGACCAGCCCTCATCCCTGCAGCCCACTTTGGAGATCAGAAGGACTCTGCCCTGCTCTGCCCTCCCAGGAGTTGTTCCTTCCCCACAGCCCTTCTCCCCCAGCCCCGTGGCAGCTCCTTGGCCGGGCTGAGAGCTGAGCCTGGCAGGCAGCAGAGTCCCTGCCCCAGCACACAGAGCCCTGGGGGCAGGACCCTGCTCTGCACCACAGCCCTGGGCACCCCTGGCTGCACCCCCACCTTCCCACCCCACAGCCAGCCCTGCCACAGGGAACCTTCTGGCCCTGGGCCTCTGAGGGGGCAGCAGCAAGTCCTGCTCTGCACCAGCTTCTCCTGCTGCACCCCAGCAAATCCAGCAGAGCCATCCTGACAGCTCCTGCCACTGCTGCCATTTGGCAGCTGGCAGAGGCACTTGCAGCAACTCCCCTGCACTGCTCTGCAGCCACAGCCTGACCCTGGCAAAGGGCTGGCAAGGTTCCTGCCCTGAGCAGCTCTGCCCTGTCCTCCCAGCCCAGGATCCCTTCAACCTCCTGCTCCCTTCTCCTCTCTGCCCTTGCTGCCTGCAGCTCCTGCCCTGCTCTGCCATATGGCCACTTCCCCTGCACTGCAGCAACTGGCAGGGTCCTGCTGAAAGATCCTAGAAGCTGTGGGATGTGGCAGCTTTAGGAGATGCCTCCAGGAAGGCAAGTTTAATATTTCTATAGCCAGAGAATTCTTCCTTCAAATCCTGGGAAGGTTTCTTGTGTGGTGAGAGCTCAGTCACCTCCCAGCCCAGGCTGCCTCTCATCTCTCTGCCTTCTCTCCTGTGCCCTGGGTGCTGCAGGCAGTGCCCTCAGCCCTGCTGGGCTGTGCAGAGGAGCTGCTCACCAGCAGAGCTGTCTCTTTGAAGCTCTTCTTGCTTGCCAGGAGCTCCCTGTGTGCCAGGAGCCTGGCCCAGCTGAGCAGCACAGCAACAGCCCCAGGCATTTAGTGACCCTCAGGGGGTTTGTCGTTGTTTACATGAGACTCAGTCCCTGAGAGGAAGTTCAAACAACTTTTCAAGAAGTCAAAGTGAGATGGAAACACTAAAGTTTCTCATAGTGCTAATAAGTCTCACTGAGGGACACAACTGAGAACGTGTCCCTGGGTTCCAGATAGAGCAGAAAACTGCAGACAGTGATGCCAAGGATGGACAAGCAAAGGAAAGGTGGCTCTGATGCTGAACAAACCTTGACTTGTTTTTGTTAATCCAAAGGACCAAGACCTGACCCTCAGCCCCTGGGAAGGCAGATCCTGTCCCTGCCTCATTCCTCAGGGCTCTTCCTGGGGCACTGGGATGTGGGATGTGCAATGCCAAGGGCAGGACCATGGGGTGGCACCTGCCAGGCTGCTGAGCAGGGACAAGGAGGCCACGAGGCCCCAGGGCTGCAAGGGCCACTCCCCTCCTCCTGGCCTCAGGGGCACAGACAGCAGCCATGGCCAAAGGCCTGCAGAAGGTGGCTGTGTCAGGGCCTTTCAGCTTCTCCCCATCCCTGTCTCCTCTCCAGCCCAAGCTGTCCTACAGTGTCCATGCCCTGCCCCTTTCCCTGCAGGCTGTCGTCATCCCCCTGGCTGCCCCACCTGGCTGGCACCTTCCTGCACTGACATCTCTGCGTCCTCCCTGGCTCTTCCTGCACACACAAAGCCTTGGGCTCATCCAGACTCCTTCTTTGTGACATATTGCACCACAACTCTGACCTCAGAGGGAAATTTCTGACTTCTTGTCACCAGTCTAGGCCACCCCAGCTGCCCTTGGTGGCACTAGTTCTTTCTTAGGCTGTTTTCTGACAGGAAGAAAAGCTCCACCAGCTCTGACACCCCCCTTCCAGACCTCTCAGGCTACTCCTCTACTGTCCTCAATCTTTACACCACTGACCCCTGAGTCCTCAGCCTCTATATACGGGTCCTGTGCTTGAGGCCCCAAATTCCTTCCTGGGAGATCTCTGGGACCTCTCCAAGGTTTTGGAAGATGACAATAGAGTGTTCTTATCCCAGGAAACACAGAGGGACACTTTTTTCCAAGGGTTATCTTGGCAGAATGAGGCACAATCTCTTTAAACTTTCTGGCACAAGGGAGCTCTGAGCTCTGGGTACAGAGGGAGCTCCAAGTGCCAACCACTGGAGTGGGAGCTACAAATCCTCAGGGCTTGTGTTCTTTGGAGGGCCAGACACTGGTGAGAGTGGTGTGTGTGTGTGCACATGGAAGGACTTGAAGGGCACAATGAACTGTCTCAAAACACTGTCAAAGCAGGAAAATCCCGCAAGGTGCCACAACACATAAGCACTGGTGGCAAACAGGAAGGCCTTTAATTCCAAGGCCTAAAGGGAGGTGAAGCTTTGCAAGTAGCCCCCAGGACAGAATTGCACTGTGCAGAGTGTGGGAAAGAGTAGACAGCCCCAAGAGGAAGGCAGGGCTGGTAAGGCAGGTCTGGGGAACCCATCTGGACAAAGATTCCCACCTGCAGACTGGAAGCACAGCGGGCAAAACTCCCACCTTGGCAAACTGTGGGAAAGGAAGCAAGTCCTTGTAGACGTGCCAGCCCAAGCTGTGGGAACAGCATCTACCCCCCTGAATACCCAGGGCTTGGGCTGTATAAAAGTGATAGTCCAGAAGCACAACTTGGGGACCCTCCACCGAGCAGAGCAGGGGGAAGAAGGACCGGTGGGAGCCTCAGGGATCTACATGGTGTGATACATTTACTTCATCTCTGTCTCTCTCTCACTGGCTTCCCACCACCTCCTTCTTCTCTCTCTTTCTATTTCTTTCTCTCCCTCCTATTTACTGTTAAACCAAAGCTGGACTGCTGACTTTGGCACATGGTCTCCTTTGCAGCTGAATTTGGGCAGAGGCGTCTTTTAATAATGGGAACCTGAGAGTATCCATGAGGTTTTACAGTGTGGGAATGGCCACCAGATTCCATGAGGTTCCACAGAGTGTCAGGGTCCATTTGACTTCGTAAGGCTCTGTGGTGTGATAATGGACCCTTGATTCCATGGTTTTGCAAAATGGACTCCTTTGGTTCTAGGAGGCCCCACATATCACAGTGCCCCTTGGTTCCATGAGATTTCACAGTGTCCCAGGAATCCTTTGGTTCCATGAACCCTGCAGTGTCACAATGGCCCGTTGGTTCCATGAGGTTCCACAGTGTCCCAATGGCCCCTTGATTCCATGAGGTTCCACAGTGCCAATGTGGGCCCTTGATTTCTTGAGGTCCACAGTGTCCCTGGGTCCCTTTGTCTCCCTCATGCTCTGCAGTGTCACAGTGGCCCCTTGATTCCATGAGGTTCTGAAAAGTCTCAGGGTTCCTTTGGTTCCATGAGGCCCTGCAGTGTCACAGTGGCCTCTGAGTCCCCGAGGTTCCTCAGTGTCACAATGGACCCTTGATTCTATGAGGGCCCAAAATGTCTCAGGGCTCCCTTGGTTCCATGAGGTCCTTCATGGCACAATGAATCCTTGGTTCCATGAGATTCCACAGTGTCCCAGGATTCCTTTGATTTCATGAGGCCTTGGAATGTCACAATGGCCCCTCGATTCCATGAGATTCCACAGTCTCCCAGGGTTACTTTGGTTCCATGAGGCCTTGCAGTATCACAATGGCCTCTTAATTCCTTAATTTCTCACATTGTCACAATGCTCCCTTGATTCCATGAGATTCCACAGTGTCCCAGGGTTCCTTTGGCTCCAGAAGGCCCTACAGTATCGCAATGGCCCCTTTACTCCAGGAGGTTCCACAGCGTCCTTGCTGGAACATGCGTGGCTGTAATGTTGTCACCCCTGCAGAGCTGCCTCCAGCTCTGGGCTCCAGCACAGGAAGGACATGGACCTGCTGGAGTGAGTGCAGAGGGGAGCAGCAAGAGGATCAGAGGGATGGAGCAGCTCTACTGTGAGGAAAGGCTGAGAGAATTGGGATTGTTGAGGCTGGAGAAAAGAAGGTTTTGGGGTGACCTAATAGTGGCCTTCCAGTGCCTGAAGGGAGTCAAAAAGAAAGATGGAGAGAGACTATTTACAAGGTCCTGGAGTGACAGGACAAGGGGAATGGCTTCAAACTGACAGAGGGCAGGGTTAGATGGGATATTAGGAAGAATTTCTGGACTGTGATGGTAGTGAGATCCTGGCACAGGTTGCTCAGAGAAGTCCTGTCTGCCCCATCCCTGGAAGTGTTCACGACCAGGTTGGATGGGGCTCTGAGCTCTGAGTCTAGTGGAAGGTGTCCCTGCCCATGGCAGGAGGTTGGACTGAGATGCTCTTTAAGGTCCCTTCCCACCCAAACCATTCCATGATTCTGTGACTGGTGGGGGATGTGGTGGTCGGAGTCGATGGGCACAGAGACCCCAAAATGATGGAGTTTTCCATTCTGGGTGGAGGAAGGAGGGGGCAGCAGAACTCGCACCTTGGACTGCTGGTGGTCAGACTTTGTCCTGTTTGGGAGACTGACTGAGTTGGGTGTGAGTGTGGATGTGCTGGAGGGCAGGAAGGCTCTGCAGAGGGATCTGGACAGGCTGGATCAATAAGGCCAAGTGTCAGGACCTGCCCTTGGGTCCCAACAACCCCCTGGAACGCTCCAGGCTGGGGGCAGAGGGGCTGGAGAGCTGCTCATCAGGAAGGGACTTGGGGGTGCTGCTTGACAGCAGCTGGATATGAGGCAGAGTGTGCCCAGGGGGGCAAGAAGGCCAAGGGCATCGTGGCCTTTGTGGAGAAGAGTGTGGCCAGCAGGAGCAGAGAACTGATTGCCCCTCTGTGCTGGGCACTGCTGAGGCCCCACCTGGAGTACTGTGTCCAGTTCTGGCCCCTCAGTGCCAAAAGGCCCTTGAGGGGCTGCAGCATGTCCAGAGAAGGGAACGGAGCTGGGGAAGGCTCTGGAAAACATGTCTGCTGAGGGACGGCTGAGGGAACTGGGCTGGTTGAGTCTGGAGAAGGGGAGGCTCAGGGGGGACCTCATTGCTCTCTGCAATGACCTGAAAGGAGGTTTTAGTGGGTGTGGGAGTTGGTCTCTTCTTTAAAGCCTTTAGTGAGAGGAAGAGAGGAAACGGCCTTAAATTGCATCAGGCAAGGTTCATATTAGATATTCCAAAACCCTTTTTCCACTGAGAGAGTGCTCAGGCATTGGAACAAGTAGCCCAGGGAGGTGGTGGAGTCTCTGGAAGCATTCAGGTGGCATCTGGATGTAGCACTTTGGGATGGGGTTTAGAGGTGATTCTGGTGGTGCTGGGTTGACAGTTGGACTAGAAGATCTGGAAGGTCTCTTCCAACCTTGATGACTCTGTGATTCTCTGACCTGTCATCCCTGTTTACAGGTTTGTGCTCTAACAAGACCCTGGGGATGTTTTCTCTGTTGGGTCCACAGAGATTGTGTTGTGTCAGCTTTTTTCCTCCACGATCAAAACAAGGAGTAATTAATGCTAAATCCAGCAGATGACTTTCAAGTAATAACTTGGTCCAGTTTTTCCAGCTGTGTACAAACAGGTGAGGAAAATCTGGAACTTTAGAAGGGTTAGTTTTTTCACTCATTAGCAGGATATCCAGGGGTGCACCAAGTACCTTCCAGTGAGGAGCACAAGAGATGAGCAGACAGTGACAATATTGTTCTAATGTTAATCTCACTGGAGCACAGAGTGAGATCACTTCTGAGTTATGTTTCTTTAATTAGTGATTGGGAATAAAGAGAAAATCACATAGTTGATGACACTTTGGGATTTATTTCACACTCTTAACAAGAAGGTATTTTCCAGCTGGACTTGGAATAAGGTTCCATGGTATATTGCAAATTTCTATCTCAAGTGAACAGTCTACTTCTTCCCAAAGAAATTCTCAGCAGCTAACACCCTTTCATCATCTGGCTCTTTCCCTGATGCCTTGAGCTTGTTGCTCCTTTGGGTAAATACCCATTTGACACAATGCCCTGGGCAGCTTCTGCCAAGTGCCACTGAATCTCACTTCTTCCCTTGCCTTGAGGTCGTTGTGCTTTGAGAATCTGGCTGTTCAGATGCCCTGAAATGTCTATAGTATTTCAGTGTGAAGAAGCTTCAAGATGTGCTGTTTGGCACACAGGAAAAATTCCCTGCCCAGAGAGCCATGGAAATGTAGGTGCTGCTCAGTAATGCCCCTGGATTGGGACAGGCCCTGCTG
The DNA here is from genome assembly GCF_009829145.1 of Chiroxiphia lanceolata. NCBI lineage: Eukaryota > Metazoa > Chordata > Aves > Passeriformes > Pipridae > Chiroxiphia > Chiroxiphia lanceolata. The sequence goes on along the minus strand of NW_022476504.1, from coordinate 136,162 downwards.
AGGATTTTTTCCTTCCCCTCTCTGATTCCATTCCCACTGTTTTGTACAGACTCCTTGTGGACAGATTTTACACTGTACAGTTTGATAAGTTAGTGCAGATGTGTGTTTGCAGGCATGTTCTTCTTCTGTATTCCTGGATAACATTCAGTAAACTGATACCTGGCTTCAGCTTGTTTTTCCCCCCATAGTACTATTTTTATTTATTTCTCCAGAACAACTTGAGAAAATGAAGGTACACTTAACCCCAGTTTACTTGCTGCTGTAATCTCTTGACTTTTTTTTCTTTTCCCCTCCCCCAAACTGATGGGTAACTGTGAAAGCCAAGGCCAGGAATGTGGTTGGAATTCCAGGCCCCAGTCTGGGGGATGTGACACTTTCAGTCCCCGGGGGAAGAAGCCACTGCTTTGTTTATCAACATGCAAAGGACAGCCCAGGATTTCTGGTTCTCCAAGCAGCAGCACTGGCATGGAAGAGAACTGCTGGCTTGGATGGAAGATGGTTGAGAGAAAAGTAGTGATGGTTCACAGGGGGAGAGGAAAAACGTGTTATTTGGGGGTGTAAAGGGGGGGGGGATGACAAGCTAACAAGGCAGTGGAAGCCATATGAATAGGAAAAAGAAGGTTACATTGGTCTACATGTCAGAGAGGAGGGTGAGATGTCACAGGGGAGCTGTGATGTCACAGAAGAGGATGTGATTTCACAGAAGAGGATGTGATTTCACAGGGGAACTGTGATGTCACATAGGAGGATGTGATGTCACAGGGAGCTGTGATGTCAAAGAGGAGGATGTGATGTTACAGGAAGGATGTGATGTCACAGGAGACATGTGATGTCACAGAGGAGAATGAGATGTCACAGGAGGTATGATTTCACAGGGAGCTGTGATGTCATAGGAGACATGCGATGTCACAGAGGAGGATGTGATGTCACAGAGGAGGATGTGACGTCACAGGGAGCTGTGAAGTCTCAGAGGAGGATGTGATGTCACCAAGGAGGATGTGATGTCATAGGAGACATGCGATGTCACAGAGGAGGATGCGATGTCACAGAGGAGGATGTGATGTCAAACGTAGTTGTGATGTCACAGAGGAAGATGTGATGTCACAGAGGAGGATGTGGTCTCACAGAGGAGGATGTGATGTCACAGGATGCTGTGATGTCACAGAGGAGGATGCGATGTCACAGGAGACATGTGATGTCACAAAGGAGGATGTGATGTCACAGGGGAGGATGTGATGTCATAGGAGACATGCAATGTCACAGAGGAGGATGTGATTTTACAGTGGAGGATGTGATGTCACAGATGAGGATGTGATGTCATAGGACACATGCGATGTCACAGGGCAGCTGTGATGTCAGAGAGGAGGGTGAAATGTCACAGGGGAGCTGTGATGTCAAAGAAGAGGATGTGAATTCACAGAGGAGGATGTGATTTCACAGGGGAACTGTGATGTCACATAGGAGGATGTGATGTCACAGGGAACTGTGATGTCTCAGAGGAGGATGTGATATTACAGGAAGGATGTG